>NC_052128.1:2851405-2854160 GCF_012273895.1 Zerene cesonia | reverse complement strand
GAAGTGGGAGAAAAACGGGTGTGAGTTACATACATACAAACATACAAGTGAAGCTAATAAAAGCGTGTTAAAAAGCGTATTAATTGTTGTATTTAATAAAAATTATCACTTTTACAAACTGGTTAGCACTGACTAAACTGACTGACTAAAAAAATAGGTTAATCTCGTTTTACCAGTAAGTAGGTATGTACCGTTTAAAAAGTTTAAAAAAATACATTACGAATGACCATAATTTTTAAAAATTATTTTAGGTCTACAACAGAATTCACATGAATGCATCCTTTAAATAGATATAGTTTTCTATAAATTCAACTAATTATTTACCCTTTTTAATGCTAAAAGTTAGTACTTACATATACATTCTCAGTTTTTACAAGTAGCGTCAACATCATCTCCGTACCATCCACGTGATATACTTTTAATTCAGGGGACCTGCCTGACAGAGATAGTGTCACATCTCTCATCTTACAGTCAACTGAAAACTATATTGTTTATATTTTCACTAGCTGCTCACTAGCCACACAACTTCTTCCCATGAATAGAGATGAAAAAAATCATATATTTTTTTGACAAAAAAAAACTAAACTACCTTCAAATTGTCAGAACTAAATGTAAATGGTGGTCCCATTTATATTTAGTTGACATGAGAGGTACCAGCTTTCAAATAGTAAACAAAACGTAAAAAACAATCAAACCAGTAATAAGTTACAAAGTAACAAGCAAAAGAAACAATACAGTTGAATTGATAACCTCCCTCCATCCTTGGGAAATTTTGAAAAATTTGATCACGAGCCGGGATTTGAACCCATGTCTTTTTACCAAATCATAGCAATGCCAATGCTCAGTCACCCGTGATCCCGCCTCGACAAGCGAACTTCTATTGTTTCGGTTTCATGCGCCTAAGGGGCACCCCCGCCATCTATTGAGATGATTAAGATCCATCTCATTGAACTAAATATACAAACTTGAAGAGTTTGTTTAGTGATATTAGTATAAAATAAAAATATACTAATTTAAACGCTTTGTTCTTATTAATGACTAACTTAGGTCTATCAAATTTCAAATTGCTGTTTATTCAGAGAACTAAGTCAAATTCAATAAATAGTACACCATCGGAGGTATCATCAAAGCCGTTCTGATGTGGTAAAGCCATAAAATAACAGTCGAATTGATAAACTCCTCTTTTTTTAAATCGGTTGAAAACTGATAACTTTTACTGGAAAAATGTTTGCAAAATCAATTTAGTTTATTATTAAGATTCACTAGAAACAAACTAGTGTAAAAATTTCTAACGATCTTGTAATAGTAATTCATAGAAACTGTTGTGATCTTATATAACATGGTCCTCGAAAACCTTATGCTGTTTCAATATTATTTATATTTAACTTACTTGGTGCATAATAACTCGACCATCTGCTTTCGGCAAAATGTGGTCTATTAAACAATTCTTGCTTTTAATGGAGTCAATGATATATTTCAACACCTAAAATTATCAAGTTTCAATGTTAATTATTCTGCAACAATAACTATGAACTAAAGTTATAACACATATAAGTTTTTATGTGGGAGGGGTGTTAACCGCCGCACAACCCCCATAATGCTGGAGGACCTCACCCAAGCAGCCAATAGTCATGGATGCATGCATTTAATTGCATTGATAATCTAACTACCCTAAGCTTCATTACTAGACCAGTGTAAGTTTAATTTACCTCTGAAACATCTGATTTATCCAAATGAAATACTTGTCCACCAGTAGCAGCGGCCAAGCGATTGTACACTCTATAATCGGGACAACTTTCGCAACCACAATTCCCCGTCAATAAAAACGTTACCTATAAAGTTACAAAAATTCTGAATATTAATTTATATACTTATAGCATTCACTAAAAAAGCTGCTTCAATAAAAAAGTTTAATAATAAACAGAAAACAAAAGACAAAAAAAAAACAGAAATGACAGAAGTGTCCCATGGATATGGGATTGATGCAAGACGTCTAAGTTTATCAAGGATTTTTCCAGGAGATGCCCAAATATATGATATTTATAATCCATTCCAAATTCATACCTCTATCCCTTTCATTAGTGCCTTTTTTGAAACGATGTCATACTTCGTATAATCGAGCGCCGAGGCGTCAGTAAAAACATATAGGAATGATTCCGGATTACTTGAATCTATGCCCAATTCAATCCCCGATAAGGCCATTTCGGGACAATCTCCACCACCATCAACAACAATAGCGTCCAAGGCCCTCCTAAATTCATGTTCACTGGTTGTAATTGTGCGTAACACGACACCTGAAATAAATTGCAATAGATTTGCCTATAGCAAAATTTCGTTTCACCGATATACTAAAAATGATACTATACACTAAACACGAATGTATACTTATATCCCAGCATTTTTAACGTGCATGTCGAGTACACTTCGGCACGAATTAGGCCAGCTCGCATGACATCCTCACAGAAGATCGGCATGATATAGATGCATGTAAATGTTGGAATGCTGGAAAGTGTTCTTTTTGTCTTTATACAAATAAGACTCAAAATCTTTTTGTACGAGTAAATTATTTATTTATTAGTGACTCCGTACAGCTATTCTTACGTAATAAATCAAATATGCCAATTAAAAGGAATTTAACTAATAACATGATAAATGAGACAAAGAAAGTTAGAAAAGTTTGTATATTTCAAAAAATAAATGTATTGTGTATGGTGAGAATAGGTCATATACAATATAATTTTGTATATACCATAAA
>NC_052128.1:2844076-2850405 GCF_012273895.1 Zerene cesonia | reverse complement strand
CGCTTGATGGTAAGCACTACCACCGGCCATGAACATTTGCAGAGACTTAAGGTCGATTGCAGACCTTATGCCTTTAAAATGGATTCATCATCATCAGCCCATACACGTTCCCACTGCTGGGACACAGGCCTCCTATGAGGGTTCAGGCCATAATCCACCATACTGGCCAAGTGCGGGTTGGCAGATATCACATGTCGTCGAACTTTTGATTCTTAGACATGCCGGTTTCCTCACGATGTTTTCCTTCACCGTTTTAAGGTGATGTTATCCACATGTGCAGATAAATTGAAAAATCAATTTATTTCCTGCACGCTCGCTCGGTCTCGAACCCCGACTTATCGATTTTTGAAGTCCGAGGTTCTCTACACTGAGCCACCACTGCTAAAATGGATTACCGACTGTAAATTGGAGAGGGATTAAGAAAGGATTGACGAGAGGAATAAAGAAATGGACTGGGAAGCGTAAGGAAGACTATATGTGCCTCCGGTTCCCCTGCTTACGACAAACGAAACACAGCAGCATGCTACTATTTCACGCTGGTGTTCTGAGAGGGAGCGGACTTCGCCGGTATGAGCTGGCCCAATACGTGCCGAAGCGTGCTCGACCCCCACATATACGTGCAAGGGTCTTGAACTAAGCGATGGCGCTTGAATAGATATAATGCTGAGAATATTTTTACAGTCCAACCCATTATTTAAAATATCATAATAGAGCATCTCATCAATAATATCCCTTGAGTGGTCTTTAGTATTTAATTATGAAGAGTACACGATTCGAGATATCAGGTGGATGGGAATATTATTTAAAATTTAGTTTCGTCACTACTACTTACTTAGTCTACACTACTTAATCAGACAATGAGTTAGAATTAGACACCAAATAGGACTCGCAATTTCAACAAACGCGAAATAAATTACGTTTAAACATAAGATGTCCTTGAAAGTGCATAAGGCATGTCAGCATAACTGACGAATACCATACTTATAATAATACTTTAAAGTCAATTTCTCATGTGTTACGCATTAAAAAAGTATAAAAAATACTTACCAGGATCATTTAATGTAACCAGCAAAAAATTTCCGATCAAAGAGCTATTAGACTCAAGCACGGCGTTGAATATTTCTATTGTTCTTAATTTAACTTGCGCGATTTCATCGGACATCGAACTCGTATCGTCTATGGCAAAGATAAGACTACTGGATCTTTCTTTACTCATAACTTTTTGAAATACAGTTAATAAAATTAAAATCGAACATCTTAGATTCATATTTACAATTGAGTATGCATATGTATTTATCGAATGACAGATAAAGTAATATAGCACTGGGATTCGTGCTCTGAGTATATCTATAGCTATCCACCCGTTAGTAGGGATATTTTTATTGTTCTCGTAGCGATAATTTTTTGAGATAACCCTTTCTTATTTGTTTTAATTAATTCTGTTATCTTTCTGATTCGCGAGTCTGGCCCAATTTTCATCAATTATTTCCCACCAGCTCATAATTTATATAACAGTTAAATGTATTATTAAGCATAGTGGAAGTCGCCTGCAGATCTATGGGTAGGTAGAGCAGTGGTGACCTCAGAACGTTTTACAGCTATTTTCTCAGGCTGAAAAAAATCGTCAGATTATATTTAACTAGCTGTCCGCCCCGGCTTCGCCCGTGGTACATATAAAGCCTAAATTCTCCCTCAATACTTTTATTATAGGGCATCTAAAACTGAAAGAATTCAAAACGGACCAGTAGTTCCTGAGATTAGCACGTTCAAACAAACAAACTAACAAACTCTTCAGCTTTATAATATGTAGCTGTCCAGTTGAATATCTGAATTATTGCGATTAGAGTTATATATTTGAGTTTAAATAATATCAAACGAACTAACTAACCCTTCATCTTTATAGGTATACTGGTTTGGATGTTTCAATAAAGATATGTTATGGAACCCCTTTTTTTTCCAAAATAAAATATAGTCTATGTTACTCGTGGATAATGTAGCTTTCGAATGGTGAAAGAATTTTTAAAATCGGTCCAGTAGTTTATGAGCCTATTCATTACAACCAAACAAACAAACAAACAAAGTTTTCCTCTTTATAATATTAGTGTAGACGAGCCGGATCTTCTTGGAGAAATTGGTACAAAACGTTTGTATTGTCAGTAACCAGTTCAGCTGTTTACTTAGTTTAACTATTATCACAGATAACATAATACTATACTTGTCTAAAATATGCAGTTTGATGTACAGACTAATTTTCAAACCGGAGGAAATGACTAACTTTTTTACGAATTTTGAAGGTCACTCACCAATACTCAACCCACCAACGGAGCTGCAGCTGATGGACAGTATGATTACTGAAGTACTTATCTTAATCGTCGTGCAAGCTATCAGTCCGGAATTCAGTAATTTATAAGTAGTAAGTTATAGAAGTAACTTGTTGCGGGGAATGGTCTCATAATCATGGGACTATAGTGAAATTATCATAAGCATGAATCTACCACGATGGACCTTATTTACTGATTTGATATTATTTAAAAATGTTAAAGCTGTCCTGCCCTTTGTTCCAAGCAGTCCTAAAAAATGTGCCTTTTATGTTTACCATCAGTTTATATCAGTATATAAATTCTTATTATGTTTTTCTTCAGCATGCATAGTGCATTGGGGGTATTTCGGATACGGGGTAATCTTGGAAAGTTTTTAATACCTACCACTTGAGAGAATCGTTTTATAGTGACTATCGTGCAGGTTTTATATGAAAATATACTGGTTTGATAATAATAATAGCACGAACATTTTTTTTATCGTGGTAATTTTACATTATTGGATTTACTCCATCATTTGTTATAACAACAATGCACTTAATCCTTTTCATTGTCAGGTCTGCGAATTTCGTAGAAACAAAGTTCTTCAAAAGATCATTAAAGGATTAGGAAGGTAAAGACCACGTCATTACCACACAATCCTAGAAAATGTCTAACAGTTCGCCAGAAAGTCATTAACAAATTGTTATCCACGATTTAACAAATTAGGGGTGAAATATGTATTTAAGGATTCGTTTAGTATTTTTCCATTCAGTTTTTGTCTATCAGTGGTAACGTGTGGTGGTCAAGGTTATAAAAAATGAAAAGTTTACAAGTAAGTATTTTGTTTTTTATTTATACAAATTATATTTTTAAGGCGAGTTACCATTTATCTATGATAAAGTTACGGAAGATTCTTGTTTGTTGGCATATTTTTATTGAGTATTTTTCTTTTCAGGTAATTATTTTATACTCTTTTATAGTAATAAATAACTCTTATGGGAAGTCTTCCTTACCCAATAACAATCCCATTGAAAGAACAAAACCAAAAGTAGAAGACCCGATCGACAATGCAGTAGAAGTTAAGCCAATAATTATGTTACCAAAAAGTAAATTGAAGTTTATTGTATCTGAAAAAACTACCCAACAGCCTTTGGAGTCTTTGTATAAATACTATGTTGGGAAGAAGCCAGTTATGAGAAAATTTATACCTACAAAAAAAGTCCTTACAGAACAAAGTGTAATTACTCATCGTCCTATAATGAAACAACGTAAATTTGTAATTGCCCCAACCAGGCCTAAACCACCACCAAGTAAGGAAGATCTTTTTTCAAATAATAGTAGGAAACTGTTGAATCCAATTTTCTTGAAAAAAAATTCAACCACATACAAAGGTTCACAATCAAATGGAGATAATTATGAAAACTATGCTTCAAGCGATATGATGGTTGCGGGATCTAGAAAAGTTTACAGAAAGATAATGGGCGAATTGCCCAATAAGTTCAAGATAAAGCCTAACACCGTAGCTGTTAAAGAAAATACACTGAAAAACACAATTCCAAAACTGGTAAATAACGACAGTGTAAAAATACAAGATGAAACTACTATTAAGACTCCAAAAATACTAGAAACTAACTATAGTCCATCAACTCCAAATTATTTGGTAGAAAACGTTACCAAAGGTAATTTATTAGATGAGGCAAATGAAAAAGCGGATAAATCTGAATTTATATTCTTACAACCAAGTACAGAAATCGCACCAAAAGATGAAGCGAAAGAAAAGGACAGAGCGATTGAGCAAGACATACAAAACGGAGAAGAAGATTTAGCAACGGAGTCAGAACAAATAGGTAAGCTATTTTTTGTTCAACATACATATCTACTATCTACTTTATTTTTCTATCATAAGATAAAATAATAAAGTATTCCATACGCAAATGTCTTGTCATCTCTTGCCTAAAAATATGCGATAAATTTTTATTCTTGTTTTATTTTCAGAAGTATAGCCGAGGCGAAATTCAGATAGAATAATGAAGTCATCGCAAACGTTCCATCGAATAATTTTTAAATCCACGTGAACATTAGAACTGCTTAGTATTATAATATGATAAATAGATGTGTAGAAATGTAGGTTAGTAAAACAATACTTTAAGTTAACTATTTTTATTTTCTAAAAAAACCTTATATCTACGACACATACAATGTACATCCTTATTCTAAGTACAACGTAATGGCAATATCAATTCAACATTATTATGTCCATAATCACACTAGTAGCAAATATCATAAATAAGTAATCTTTAACTAGGCAAGTTGCTAGACCCACTTGGTAACATCACACCAGTTCAAATCCAACAGAGAGACTATTTAATGAATTTTTTAAACAATGAAGTATTGATTTTAATATTGAACACAAATATCTTAAAAAGATCCTCGATCTGCCTAAAAGAAGGAAAGCACAAACTGTTAACTTTTGAGATCCATCATGCTGCGTTTAACTCACAAAATTAGAAATCAAACATAAGATTAAAGACTTCTCTATATTGTACTTGTAGACCTCAATAGTCTTTAATAGGAATTTTAATGTTATTGAAATCTATTGAAAAAGGGGATGTTTCATGGACAGTTATATAAATTTAAAATTTATATCTGGTAGGTCGTCACAATATTCGTGATGGCAACCCAAAAAGCCCAAAAGGTCACTTGGACAATTCATAACAGTTATGTATAATGTTTATTAAACCCAGTTAAATTTTTACATTGATAACTTGTTTTACGAGTTTGATCACATTAAGATACTAGCTAATATGAAACACCCCTTTCGATTGGCACTTTTTCAACATTCTTGGGGTTGTGTTCTTTAGCAAAAGATGGCTTTCAAACAATGCGGTGGCTACTTTTATGTCTATCGACTATTTTTTAAGTCTAAATACGTCATTGAGTGGTGAGTAAGGCGTTCGCGTTGGGATCGCGTTGTATGCGAACGATGGCTGCGCGTCCGCACGAAGTATAACGACACCTGCATACAAAAACCGCAATGAATACATTTTTCTTGTTTATATTGAGTTTTACACTGTATTAAGTGGCGGAGATATAAGCAAAGTCTATTATAGATATAGCTGCATAGACATGAAAATTTGTTAGTTCGTAATAGGCAGTGTAAGGTATAGAAGTAAATAAATCCTAAATTAAATACTATATTTTAAATAAGCAAAGCAAGTGGAAGTGATGTGGGGATACTCAAATCAAAAATATTGTCGTTTAAAATTAATCATTTCATTTTGCACTCGCATTAGCAGTCCCTGAGATGTGTTCAAGCAAACAAACAAACTTAAGCTTTAAAATGTGTGAATATAGTAAAAATAAACGTATGCTTCAAAAGTCAATGACCAGGCAGCACATATTTAAAACTTTAAAACTGCCCAACGGATTATGATGGTTTTTTTAATAGATAAAATGATACAAGAGGAAGGTTTGAGTATATAATAACATCTGTTAAACTATTTAACGTGTGCAAAGCCGCGGGCAAAAGCTAGAATATGATAAATGGGAAAGTGTGTTGTTTGTTTGTTTATCTTTCACGCCGCAACGGAGCAATTCAATTTTTATATTCATACATCCAATCTGTTATAGGTTCTGTGCATCCAATCAACATACAACCACCAATTATATAAACAACTGCATATATAACCGCGCCCCGGATACAAATATAAGCGACACTTTCTACCTGAGGGGTTCACTTTCACTTTGATCTTCGTCTGCGGTGAGAGCACTCCATAGTCGACGTCTTCGTACAAATCCTGTAAATTTAATAAATAATTCATATGAATTAAAGGAAAAAAAAACCTGGATAGATAACGTTTGAGTCACGTGAGCAATATAAATTGATATCTTTATAGTAAAAATTTAATTCCGAATTATTAAAACGGCAACATATAACATTAAATTATAATAATTAATAGTCCAGGATCCATCGCCCATTTTTGCACTTGATTACTATCAAGCTAATAATCCGTGAGTAGCTTTATTTTG
>NC_052128.1:2838138-2843076 GCF_012273895.1 Zerene cesonia | reverse complement strand
CAAAATAAAGCTACTCACGGATTATTAGCTTGATAGTAATCAAGTGCAAAAATGGGCGATGGATCCTGGACTATAAAGCAACCCTGCCAATAACAAGGATTTTAAAATTTATTGCGCATAGCAAGGTAATAAAAATGATAACTGATGACTGTTATTGTATATAAAGATGTTATTTTGATCAACGTACACATATCTCTATTATGTTATATTAATATCATTGTATTTGAAAAAACGTCGGGATAGGATTTTGGTTTGTTTATATATATATATACTAGCTGCGCCCCGCGGTTTCACCCGCGTAAGTCCGTATCCCGTAGGAATATCGGGATAAAAAATAGATGTTGGCCGATTCTCAGACCTACCCAATATGCTTACCAAATTTCAGAGGAATCGGTCAAGCCGTTTCGGAGGAGTTTGGCAACGAAAACTGTGACACGAGAATTTTATATATATATATATATATATATATATATATATATATATTGTATTAGGATAATAACTGTAAAAGCAGAAACCTTTACAAAAAGTCAACATATTTATGTGTATATATTAAAATCACCATAATTACTTATTTAAACAATATGTAACATTTATTTGTAAGGAATTTCTATATTTTTTATTCTGAACACGTCCATGACCCAAAGCGACTAAGTGTCAAATGCGTAAATTTCCCCAAAGTGTCAAAGGGTCCACCGTGTATATTTCCTCAAAATGACTAAGACTCCATCATGTATACTTCCCCAAAGTGACAAAAAGTCCACCGCGTATATCTAATTCGACTTGTCTACATAGCGTAAAAATATAAAAATAATGTCGTAAAGCGTTGTTATAAACCTTCACATCGCAAAATATTTTGTAAAAAGTGTTCTGTTTTCTGTACTAATAATAAATAAATAAAAAAGCGTGGGACAAACCTCGACCCGGTACCCGTTGGGGTTGTTCAAGCCAAGCTCCCGCAGCGTGACAGCGACGTCCGAGGGCGTCCCGTCCGTGCGCCGGTTGACGAACGCCACCGCGTACGAGTAGTGCTGCCCCTGGATGGGTAGGATGGGCCGCGACCAGATCTCTATGCCGCGGTGCTGCGTATTTTGTAAGATAACAAATTAAAACGAAATAATGATTCGATTACGTCATACATACGGTGGCAACATCTTTACAATATATTTTTCCATAAAATAAAACAAACTCGAGATTAGACTAGTTCAGGCGAAAGGAATAGCTACAGAAGATAACAAGTCAATCAACAATCTAGTCGCCACATAAATAAGGAAAACGAATTTGCGGAACGCGACGGTATCGGCATAGAATAATAAGTACAAGTGCAGAAGCAGCACTTCCCGTAACCATTCATAGAATTAGCGAATCTTGCTACTAAACAATAAAGTTCAATTCAGCTCGCATAAGCGCTCAGTGCCTACCGAGATATTCACCTAAGTATTGCCCCTCTCTTCTAACGTGTAACTCTGTCACTGTCTGGCGCAGAGTGACGCGATATCTATGGCGGTAGAGTTGTATAATATTTCTATAATATTATAAGCGAGCCGAAATACTCAGTCACTTGACCACTTATTGCGTCATACGTTTGATGCGTATGTAGTATTTACCCGGTCAATTAGGTAGATAAAACAATCAATATTACAGAGTCTCCCATCTACACTAATATTATAAAGAGGAAAACTTTGTTTGTTTGGTTGTAATGAATAGGCTGAAAAACTACGGGACCGATTTTAAAAATTCTTTCACCATTCGAAAGCTACATTATCCACGAGTAACATAGACTATATATGTACCACGGGCGAAGCCGGGGCGAACAGCTAGTTTGTAATAAAATCACAACAAACCTATCTTTAGCCTAATTGTACATGCCTAATTGCACGATAATCTAAAAAACTAGAGTAGGCCATTGATATAAATATAAGTTTTGAAGTAGGTACTGTTTTTTATTTCATTCACAAGTTTGAATTCATGTTATTATACACAGATAATAATAATTAATTAGTAGTCTGTATAATATATAGTAGTCAAACACTCGTAATTGCAGGGAATTTGAAATATTTTGAGTAATACAGTAAGGATAACAAAATCTATTAGAGTATTCCAAACGAAAGTTTATATTTGAAAATAATATTATCATTATATTAGACGCTCGCCCCTGCTCCGGTCGGATACCAAGATTCCTGTTTTACACCAAGGGAGCATTTAATCGGGATAAAAAGTATCCTATCACCCAAGTCAGCTGTCTGTATACCCAATTTCATCAAAATCCGTTCAGTACTTTCAGCGTGATTAACGGACAAACTTTCACATTTATAATATTATAGTGATAGTGCGATTAGTGTGATTACTATGAGGCACCCGCGAGCGCAGTTATTATTCTGTGACACCCGACTGTCGATGCGTAGGCACTTATCGCTGTAGGCAAGGCCGAGTGGCGGTGGCCTGCTATCGGTCAGTGAGATTGTGTGCTTAGGGAGGCCACGAATATATAAATGTTATTAATATTTTGACGTGACAACGTCTTAAATTAGGTTGCGGCTCGGAGTCACTCATGAAAAAGTGTAACGCCCGGTAACGTTACGATGAGTCACCGAACTATGATCGGTTCGCCGCGCGCGCAGCACTAGAGAATTAGGCGCATTGAATCGGCGCGTGCTTGTGTCTCTGTCTCTGTCTTTTTAGTAAACAAAATATATTTTCTATAGTTAAAATTTGTGCAATTCTTATTTTCATTCAATTCCTTGTTCCTATTGTGAAATTTAATAATATTCATATCAATAAATATTCTACCGAGAAAAAGACGTTGTCACGTAAAATCTTCGCCCGTAAAACCGACTTTACAGGCAACCATTTTTTAATGACATTTACGTTTATCGTTTAAGAGAAACATCACACTTTTCGGACATACATTTCTTTTTTTTTGTCACAGTCGGCAATGGAGCTGGTGGGACGCCTGATGGTAAGCGCTACCACCGCCCATGAACATTTGTAGAGACGTAAAGTCGATTACAGACCTTACGCCTCTACAAATGGATTGCCGACTTTAAATTGGGAAGGGATTAAGAAAGGATTGTCGAGAGGAATAAAAGAAAGGACTGGGAAGGGGAAGGAAAAGGATATGGGCCTTTTTCTTGAGTTTATTATGAAATAATATTGAAGATGGTCATCAAATTAAAGAACTAGCTTTAAAAATATGTTTATCAAACCAAGACAACTTTCCATAATAGCTAATATTCTAAAATTTTACTCTCAGATCCATTACATTAAAATATGTCCAAATATATTAGATAAAATAATGATAAAGCGAGTTATATATATTCAATCCTCGAACAATTTGGCTTAAAGATTTTTTTTCTTATTAATAGCGGTAAATTATACAACGAGGTACAAAGAATTTTAAATTTCCATACTAAAACAAAAAAAAAATTACAACATAATTACTTTTTTCTCTGATTTATAAGAACACCTCTACCACATATATTTGATCAGAACATACACTTTTTTATAGGTTCAAAACCCAGTATTCAAGAGCAAAAATGCAAATAATTTGAGAAATTTTATACATATTTCGCTTCTTTTACCTTGCCTGGTACAGATCACTGTACAGCGACAAGGCGTCCGATTGTACTATATCGTTGTCGTGTAAATGTTTCTATGTGTGTTTTCGTTTGCCATAGTGGAGTTAAATAAATAAATAAACAATTTATCGATTTTTTTTGCTATTGTCATGGACATTACCTTATAAATCCTCCGTCCCTGTATACCCAAGGGATCCTGGTCGACTTCTATAATCTTCCTGTTCTGCAGGATCGCCTTGTACTCCGGCCGGATGGTTCTCAGGTCGACGCTCATCAATAGCGGCGCAGCCAATATTGCCCATATGGCAAACTGCGTTTTGCTCTGCTCGTAAGATAGACCGAAGTTGCCTATGATTAACTGTAAAAAGAAAATTACGGTTAGAAACTGTCGTGTAAAGCTGGAGAGTTTGTTTCGTTGTTTGAACGCGCTAATCTATCCTAAATACCTATCTCAAAAATATTATATGCCAGCGATAAGACCGCCTATTGTACTTAATTTTAAGCTTTAGTAAAATATCTTAAATAAGTGTAATCACACCACCGCACTAATATTATAATTGTAAAATTTTATTTGTTTGGATATTTATCCGTCAATCACGCTGAAACTACTGAACGGATTTCGATGAAATTTGATATACAGCCAGGGTATGAGCTGACTTGGGTGATGGGGTACTTTTTATCCCGATATGCTCCCTTGGTACAAATAAATCATTTGTAAATGTCCTTATTCCACGCGGGCGAAGCCGCGGACGGAAACTAGTGAAGAATTTATAAATAAATCATCAAAATCGGTTCAGTTGGTAAAGAGTTCATTGGTAACATACATCATGACACTGGATTTTTATATATTAAGATACTCGTATCAATATGTACCACGGGAGAGACAGCGGCGGACTCTAGTAAGTGATATTTGGCAACAAAAAGCGTTGTACATTTATTAAATATATAAACTAATATCAAGGACTCAAATCCATTAAAATATCAAGTACTATAACATCAGAATTCTCAGCGTAACAATGTGATCCATAAATAAATAAGAATTAAAAAAAAACTACGTAACATTATAAATTAGTTGCAATGGGGGAAAATTCAAATCTCCTACTGGCACAGGTTAGCAAATACACGTCTAGTCATGTATTCAAATATAATAATTAATTGGTATACAATCTACACAAAATCTCTATTATTGGTATTTATATTTATTTAATTTATATATACTTATGAATGTTATGCAATATGTTTATGTAAGTATATTGATGTATTTATGTACTTCAAACCTTCATAGCCCTTTATACTTAGTCTGGCCATAAATACTGTTACACTTAATTATAAAAAAATATTACATTTGAATTTCGAATCTGTC
>NC_052128.1:2831606-2837138 GCF_012273895.1 Zerene cesonia | reverse complement strand
TAATAAATGTTATTTGCAGTTAACAATTTTCTTTTTTCTTTATTACAATATTTATGGCAAGACTAGGTATATACATGTATTACTTATACACAGTTGTTTGGCCGGAAGAGATGACTCTTAGTGTTACGTCATTTATTTTTAGGACGCTACGGACGGACTATGTACGCTAGCACAATAAAGTGTCTATAAATAATGATATAATTATAAATGCAAAAGTATTAAAATATGAAATTTATTGTTTGTTTGTATTTCCCTCACGTCACAACAAAAATATTTTATCGCATGTTTTTGTCTGGAGACAGCAAAAAGAGAGAGTCAGTTAGAAGGTAGTCATGTGGCCAGGTACTTTTAAATGTATTTATTAGAGTATTATCGTTACTTCATAAATTCCCTAAATATTTACCATATCCGGGTCGTTCCAATGACCGGGCCCAGCGTTCGGCACGATCACGTCCTGATGGTTTCCGTAGTAGTCTATGATAGACTCGACGGACGCCCACGAGTCCTGTATGTCGTCGAAGTTCCGCCACAGGTTGCAGTGCTCGATTATCGATGAGAAGTTTGGCTGGAAAGGACATTGGTGGGCTGATGAATGAAATGGACTTAATAATGTAAATGATAATCGTAATTGTCCAACTCTAACATATTGAACTGTGATAATGTCTTTTTTTTTTTTTTTTTTTATGTCACATTCGGCAATGGAGCTGGTGGGACGCCTGATGGTAAGCGCTACCACCGCCCATAAACATTTGGAGAGGCATAAGGTCCATTGCAGACCTTACGCCTCTACAAATGGATTGCCGACTTTTTGGGAAGGGATTAAGAAAGGATTGGCGATAGGAATAAAGGAAAGGACTGGGAAGGGTAAGGAAAAGGATATGGGCCTCCGGCTCCCCCACTCACCGAACGAAACACAGCAAAATGCTATTTCACGCCGGTCTTCTGTGGGGGTGTGGTACTTCCCCGGTGCGAGCTGGCCCAATTCGTGCCGAAGCGTGCTCGACTACCACATACAAATGTCTCTTTTAATATATATAAAAAACAGTCAAAATATTAGATTTAATAGGTAAACATTATGAGGATAGATTGTATTCAATTGCCACATAATAAACAGAGAATTTGTTTGTAAGGCTAGCGTGAAATTATGAGACTAATGTAATTAGTGATTAGTCAATTCTAAGATAACGTATTTGTTCACGAGATCCAGCAAATGGTTGGATAGCTATTTTTATTTCCACATAGAGTTACCTGTAGACCGGCATATATCTGATAGACTGGCCAACTGCAGGAGTAAACCATTTGCCTGCCGGTTAAATTCAGCTGCCTTCCGAAGTCGGGATAACCGTGGTCCATGTCAGCGGGAAGGGCGTAACATCCGTCAAGTTTTACATAATCCACTCCCCACGCCGCGAATGTCGCCGCATCTGTTGACGGACCACAATCAAATTATACGAAATTACTTTGGAATAAGGAATCTGATGGAAAGTGAATTAGTTTTCGAAATTATGATTGTCGCAACGATTACGTTCGTAAACTTTCAATTCAATATTGTGTCCAATTATTGATATGTACTTAAAGACTTTTAAATTGATATATCTTAAAAGTATTACATATGCGGTTACGTCAATGAAACTTAATTTATGTATCGAAAATTGTTTGACCCTTATAGTCACACCTGTAAATCTCTACAGTTTATATTCAGTTATACAGACCTTAGTCTATTTCACGACTTGTTTCAAGCCAATGCTTAGTTAAAACACGACGCGTGAATTCGATACGACATATCGTTGCACCGAATTTGGTAATATAATCACCACTCGCTCGACCGATGCAATAGCAAATCGTGTCAAGGAGGTACTGAGGAGTCGTTAATTACTAAGTGAGGGGCAGTCAAGCGACACGCACTAACCAGGGTATGCCTAGTATGTGGGGCAGTTGGAAAAGAATTCAAAATTGGGAAACTTATTTGAGCTCAGTTTTAGGAAATACGCATTAATTATATCTAATTATATCTTCTCATATTCCATCCATTTTGTATATTTTATTTATCTCGAACGGTTCTCTTTTATTTGGTTCGGCATCTCTTTAAGAACATGGGCTTTCATTATTTTCTACTGCCTTTTTTATTTTTTAATTCGTAGGAAAAGATCTCTTTTGCTTTTTCTTTGCATGCCCCAAACCACTACGTACGACCGCAATGTAATTCTTTTCCTTAAAATTTAACCATAAATATATTGATGAGATCACACAATCCTTAAAGCAAATACATGAGCATCGGCTTAGAATTATGTTTCAAATATTTTATTAGGATCATTAAAATTGACAACTATTATCCACAAGGACATAAGGTTTAGGTACCAATCAGTTAATTATCTAGTCATCACTATTCAGCGGGATCAATTTGTGATTATTTCAGAAAGGAAATCGCATGTTCAGTATTAATGAAGGTTAATGAGCAGAACCGATAGACCTAATAATCTAGGAAGTTACCACTTGGCTCGAATAAAAACACGCGACCTTTATGTAACTGGGACGTTTTTTTTACACGTAATACTCATCGGATTTCGTAAAGTGAACTTAAAAAAGATCAAAGGATGCCTTTATATAAACTATACGCAGCAGTGTGAAAAGCCAAATATGTAAATAGTTTCAAAACTCCACATCCATGTATCATTTAAATGTTATACCTGAATTTCTTTATACTGTCTCCCAATTCAATCTTTTTATTGACTTCATACTTGATTTCATAGGTGAGTCCTTAAAGTAGGAGTCACTTGATTTTGATGCTAATAAAAGCCGCTTATGCTGATTATGATTTCATTTCCAGTTAGAAGTTTAAAAAATGCGGGCTTTCAAGGCACAGAAGACTGAAGACATAAAACTACCAACTACAGCCCCCGAGAACTTGCCAAAAATATCGATAATTTTTACGAAATTGCTTTTAATTATGTTCTACGTGCTAAATCATTTAGTGAATGTAAATCACACGTATGCACACTTCACCGTACCTAGTCAGTGTTGCCACGCATTGAATTGTTAATGCCCGCACCGGTTACGTTATTTAAATTGATACCTTGCATAAATCTATGTCACGCGAAATAAAACATTTGTTTGCGTACACTGCATGCGAATGACACGTGTTTCTATTGGTTGTTGTTTATTTTTTAAATGAATTTATTCATCATTATTAGTCAATAAGAGATTTGAGCATGCTATGATAAGGCCGTATATTCATTACTTTAATTTGTATGGGACTTAAAATCTCATTACAGTAGTTGAGACATTTATATGTATCTATATAACCGATTAGTTTTAAGCTAAGCATAGGATAAGGATAAGGTATTATATTTGCTTGTTTTAGGCGAAAAATAAATAAAAAATAAAAGATCATGCAATTGCTACAGCAGTTTAGTTATAAATAGATGCTATACATATTCATACATTCAAAACCTAAGATAAGCATATTTTAGACAGATTTTTTTTTAATTTCTTAATCGACAAAATTTAGACGAAAATGAGATCCAAGAAATCCCAAGGCTCTACTTGAGTAATATTCAATTTTCGAATCACGTGACTTATGCATCCTTATAGAAGTCGTTATTATCATATTTACATTATAATCTGCATAAGCCAATATATTATGTATAAAGGAAATCGTCAACTCATGTAAATTAATTTTAAACGAAATTATATTTACCGCCAGCAAGATGGCCGACGACACCCGGATATCCGGCGCATGTGAAGTTGCCGTAATCCTCGTAGATACCGAATTTCAGTCCTTTACTGTGCACCTGTAAATAGAAAAAAATTGAAAATTAATATAAAAAGCTGAACTTTATTGAATATTCCATCAATGCTACATCAAAAGTAATATAAGTATAAATCGAAAAGGTTTTCTTCTTTGTTTGATGGGATGACCTCAGCACACTACCTACGAGATCAATTTTGTATTTATTCCATTAGTAAAAAGCTATATTATTTTATACACTATCTTTTCTTTTTCACGGATGAATCCAAAGCATCTGAAGAGCGGTAAGATTCCTATTTATTCTATGGGTTATGTTAATAGAAGTTAATTTTTATATCTGGGCTGTTACAAACTTCATAAGGTTTCACATCGCAAATGTATTTTTTTTTATTCTGTTCTAATAAATAAAGAATGAAATAAATACAATGAGAATACCTTAAATCCTCGCAAGAATTAACTTTATCTATGACGAAACAAAATAACTCTAAATTGATTCAAAATCACTCAATTCCTCAATAATACAAAGTCAGTTAAAAATAATCGTGATAAAAGATGATACTATACTACTTCATATCTACATTATATCAAGATTTCTCAATGTATGGAAAGTGTGTTTGCTTGTTTATTAATAGCCTCAAATTTAACACCTTTCTACACGCGTAAAAGCTCCTCTAAAGAGCTAGCATATATTAAGCAGTTACAACAGTCAATGCAATAATTGCAAGTTAGCTTTGAAAGCACTAATGATTTAGAAATTAAAGACTTTTTAACGGATTTTAAACGCGATATTGATTTTATTATTAGCCACTTTACAGCGAGCGTGGTCACGGGGTAACTAAAATGGTAAATGTCTTAAAGGTCATAAAAATTGTTCTTTGCGAACTACCCCCACCTATTTCTCCGCAGTTGGTATGTTGAGTATTTTTCCGAAAAATAAAAAGTATTTAATTTCTAATTGCATAATACTCGCGTACAATCAAACACAATTAAAGCACTAATCATATTACTATATAGTAGGAAAGCAACAATTAAAACAATTTAAACCATTTCAATATCCGTGCCTCATTCGAAAAAGGTTTTACTAAATGAACTAATAAAATTCAATTGCTTTCGTTCAAGGTTCTATGTTTCAAATAGCCTTAACATACAAAATCGATTAGCTATGATAATCATATCCTTATGTTATATACAAATTATACAATAATCGTTATTGGTCAATGATCGATAACAATCGACTGTCGAAAATGAGATACAATAAAGTGAAAAAAAAAACAAGCTAATCTTCGAGTATGATTGATGATATGAGTCACTGATTCGGAACTTTGAAGGTTAAATATTTATGAAAAATAAAAACTGGATTGTTTTTATTAAATTACTTTGGTTAAATATATAATGCGATCATTGGGTCGTTCATGCATCAAGATTCGCGACCTCAATCACGAAAAAAACAATTTTTAGGGGACATAACATTTTACTCCAGAATATCTTACCTAAAAACTCTGCTGGCCTGATATGTGATCACTTCTCATATTGTATGAACCAACAACAAACATATTACTTAAAATATATTTATATCACGAATGTACAATCAAATAAAAGCTGTTTATTATATCTCTTGCAAGAAATGATTATAAATCCAAATACAAATTGATAAGGAAATGGCGTGTTAGTTTTGCAATCATTTTATATAGGACAGCCATTTTCAGTTACAATATATACCTAGTCTTGCCATAAATATTGTAATAAAGAAAAAAGAAAATTGTTAACTGCAAATAACATTTATT
>NC_052128.1:2820725-2830606 GCF_012273895.1 Zerene cesonia | reverse complement strand
ATAGTTACAATATGTATCAAACCATTGATATAATATTTGTTGAAATAACATCATAATGGGTGCGCCAGTCAAAGTTTATAGATTCATATCATAAGAATTTAGCTGTCTCGACAAGTAGGCGTTATTTATTGAGAGTTAATATTATTACATTTATTGACATTTAAGAAATCGCGTGAGTTTATAAAAGCTTTGTGTTGTGCGTTTATTACTAGTGAATTATAGAGTAGAAATAATTGGATGACGATATGATGACGGGTATGGCGATGATACATAAATATCAAAGTGCAATAAATATTGTATTTTAAAGTCATCCTTACTTATATGTACATCACATGTTGGTTGGTGCATTCTTGACATTAAACGTATTATTAATACAAACCTCTTGTTTCAAAATATATAATGGATGTAATGTAAGATAATATTGCATGTTACAAATTTTTTTCTTTGTTTTGATTAATTCCATATCGTCAATTGACTGCTATCAAATACAACGTTAATTGAATTTGTGACAATTTAAAATTCTCATAATAAGTATTTTATGCCAGAATGATTAACTCATGCAACATTTCACATT
This sequence comes from Zerene cesonia, assembly GCF_012273895.1. Lineage (NCBI taxonomy): Eukaryota > Metazoa > Arthropoda > Insecta > Lepidoptera > Pieridae > Zerene > Zerene cesonia. The sequence goes on along the minus strand of NC_052128.1, from coordinate 2,830,032 downwards.
TTAGGTTATTTAATATAACAGTCAAATCAAGAGTGGCAACCCTATTAAAAACAACAGCAACCTGCCCACGGTTTCACAGTCGCTGTCAATTTTCGATTCGCTCGCGACAAATCACCGCATCTGTCCCATTATTTCGACACCCATCCAGCTTCAGCACAGTTTTATTCAACATTAATCGTGATTCCCTTACAGAAGCGTAGTGCGTGGGAAAGTGTTTGCCGCCTAGCATCGTTACGAAATATGCCACTGTGGCAACATATAATGACTTCCTCCACAGACTCGTTTGTAAACACTGACATATAAATACAAGATTGCATAGCTTCAATTAGGCTGCACTTAGATGTTTGCTTACTTCAAGACAATCTCTAGAACACTTTTCGTAGCTCTGCTGATGCTACTTTAATAAGCTTTAGAATCATTGGTGTGTTATGTTATATTATGGGGTGTAACCCCTGTCGATAGAGCATGATCGTTTTAAAAGTGGTCTGTTAAGCGATTGCTCGCTTCTGAAAGCCTATTTTTAAGTGAAGTTTTATTAATGAATGTTAGTTATACATTTAGAAATTCTATTATTTGTGATGGTGCAGGATAAACGATTTCTTAAAAGAGTTTGGGTACTTACTGTAATAAATGTTTCTAATGGTTATTTATATGGAAAAAAAAATATCAAAATCTGCTCGGTCTATCAAGTTGTTTAGCTTACTTTATATAAGCAAACTAAGAACCATCGAGATCAAAACTTTTACACGAACACAAATCTGCCAACCCTAGCGCCACGTCCACGCAATTTAACAATGCCTTCCAAAAGTGATATGATTACCATATCGCCACAACAAACAGTAATTTAAATTACTTTGACGCCTTTTGTCTTCAATAACACGACATAGGCGTTCCCACGCCTATCCTTTCCTCAAGGTCGGATCAGATCGTAAGATTTTAGCTCCACTATATGTTATTGTTATGTATTGTTCTCCATTCACATAGCAAGGGCTGTGTCGCAAGACAATTGTGATATAATGAGATTGCGGCCGATGTGATCAGAAAAAGCTATAGAATGAAGAATTGAAAGGTTTTTAAGTACATCTAATACTCGGTTTTCGTAATGTAATAGTAGTCATGATATAATTATTATATCTACGTTATACGTGACAGCCATTTTGTAATCCTTACTCGAAGACGGACCATTATGCCTAACAAAATCTATTTACTTTAATAATTGAATTTTAAGATGAAATTTATTAAAATAAAGAGGTTTGAGAACATAAAAATGCTTTTTTATAACAATTCAATTACTTATATAATCACATAAAATATTTTGTATTTTAAAAATGTAATTAAATAGTATTAAAAAAACACTAACAATGAGTGAAAGTAAACGTACGAAATCACATTTAAACCGCTAAAATAATTCGATAAACTTGACCTAGTTATTTGGGCGTCGCATTTTTTACTTTTACTCCAACCTTCGCTTGTCTGAATTGATAACTCCATAGACGGCTAAACAGACCCATTGCTAATGGGTTACCTTCTGCATTGTTGTGACTCGATTATATACTTTGGCTTTTTATTAAGCCAATCAAAAAGGCGAATATGAAGTATAAGCTCTACAAAGGTAAAATAAATCTTACATTATTAGAAATGTTAAAGTGAAACCGCGTATTAATGGTTAACATTTGTTTAGGAACAAAGTTGAATCAGCATGGTGAGGAGTTCCATTGATGGTGTTGAATTAAGAACTTATTTGTTGAATTTATAGAGCGTTGATAAAATAGCAAAAATTTCCAGCAACATGCTTAATGAATTGTTGTTATACAAATCTTTAATATGAAATATGAGTACGGAGTAAAGCTTTTCACACGGTAGTCTCGACATTGAAACGTCAAAATATCCGCTTTTGGATATTTCGCTAACCGCTATATATCCATACCGGTAGCTCTATTAATCTAACTAATCGACATATGTATCGCCCAGTTCACCCTGAACTGTTTTAAATACATATAAACGAATGCATTATTTTTTGCTCGAAATGATTTTATACATGTATTAAATTTAAAGTTATTTTATTACTTCGATTTCCTTTAAACACAAATAATGAACTTTACATCCTAAACTGCAATAGGATAGGAAGTTCTACTGCATTCAGTAATGCAAATGTCCGGCATGTAGTTTTTTTTTTCAATAAATGCATATATTATGTTTCGTTTATTTTATAAACAGGATTTTCAAAGACCGTATATATGACTAAGATTGGGACTATTAAGACACTAACTTGCTTTTGCCATAGTACACTTCAAGGTAAGTTGTTTATTTTAAAAAATTGTATGATAGATCAACAACCAAATTATAAACTATCTCGCAGAATTTTATTTATTTTACTTTCTCCACATTAGCAATTGTCATTTTTAAATGCTGTTTCTCACAAAACTATAACGTGTCCAATTAGGCCCTGCTATCATGGATTCAACTTGCACACGTATCAGCAGATAAAATCAAATGTTTGTACGCGATTTCCCACGCTTCTGATCTGATAACAATGCCGATAAAATGTGTAAGGGCGGGATGTAGGCCACGGGCATGCCACGAAAATGTCACACACAATTATGTACATGCCGCAAATATGCTCGTTTCTAGCTTTTATTCCGCTTTGTCTTTGTACCAATACAATTTATAACCACTATAATATGCGTAATGCGTTTTCTTTCTTCTTTGGGAAAGTCAGAAGTATAATAATGAAAACATTGAAATTCTAAAAATCTAAATTGTGCATTTGAAAGAATGATGCTTAGTTTAAAAATAGAGAACACATACTTCAATGTGTATGAATTACATTTATCCATACAATACAATTGCATAAAATAACCATAAACAAGATGTGATTGCAAAGAAAGTTCCACACAAAATGTCATTTACCATCTTTCGAGCATAACGTCTATGGAAACTGTCTTATATCCGTGACGTTTTTTGTTCAGCCCGATTTGTGCCCGATTGGCGGGAAAGTGGGTTACCAGCATTGAAAATGCATGTTGGGTCAGCGGATCATCTGCATTTTCCGAGCTCTTATAGACACGACAGGTCTAGAACGTTGCGCAGCATAGTCAAACCGCACCCACTTTATAAACCGATAAAAACTAAAAGGTTCGTAAGGATAAAAAACCTGTATAAAGAGCTCTAAAAGCTAATTTATGCATTAAATTAAACACAGAAACGTCAAAGAACTTAAAAATTGGTTTATATTTCAACGAGTAAATGTTATTATGTGGGAAGACACAATCATTGAGAACTAATTACATCCAGATATTCTATAAATAAATAAATGACAAATACGTAACTACATTCCCGTTATTAATTGAGTAAATATATTGTAGGCGTCTTGTTAATCATCAAATACTCCTAAGTAACTGTTCATGTAAATTTTGAATTAGAAAATGAGTGTTTGCAAACATTTCTGCTCGTGAGCAAATATTTTGTTAAAAGTCGTTGACCCATCCTCGGAAAATATAAATTGTCACCTAAACGATAGTTTTTTTTATGTTTAAATACACCGAGTTTTGATTCATCTCTCATATTATTAAGAGAAGTTTATTTTATGGTTATTGCACTGGAGTGCTAATTGGGATAAAAGCATGGTTTGTGTTTTGTGCGAACAAATTATTGTTTTATTTTATTCATAGAATTTATGTAAATAATTTGAATTTAATTAAAAATACGAATTATTTATTAGGGCAAACAGTTTGTTCAAGTATCACACAAAAATATTGGGTGGAATTTAATGCAGTTTTCACATATTGTATGATGCTAAAACAAATACCATTGCCTTATAATGTAATGTGATGATTGATGAGAAAGTAGACAAAAAATATATATAAGAACTAGCTGTGCCCCGCGGTTTCACGCGCGTAAATCCGTATCTCGTAGGAATATAGGGATAAAAAGTTACCTATATGTTATTCCAGTTGTCCAGCTGTCTACGTACCAAATTTCATTACAATCGGTTGAGCAGTTTTTGCGTGAAAGGGCAACAAACACACACACACATCCTTACAAATTTCGCATTTATAAAATTAGTAGGATACATATATACAATTGAATTCTACCGCATCCTTCATAAGTAAAAAGTTTTCATGGATGAGCTGTCATAATAATCATATAAACAAACTTTCACTTTAGTGTACACAGATTCCCACCGCACAAAGATATTATTTTAAATAATGTATCATACAACTGTCAAGATAGTACTCACAGAAATTTAGACGGAAATCATACATACATGAGGGTTTTACAAATTTATAATTACAACATACCTCAGTTTAATATTTTATTATTAACATTGCTTTTTATCTTAATATCTGTTTTTGTTTAACTTACTAAAATTACACTTAATTTTATATAAATAACTATAATTCAGCAAAATAGCTACAGCATAATAATATTTAAACTTTTGTACTTAAAGGTCTTTTTAAGTACGTTCGCACTGGAATTAATTTTTTCAACCGGCCAGTACTTTTCTCGAGTTAATTTTTAATTCGACCTCTTTGGTTGTCTAAATAATAAATATTTACGCATCTTTCTTTGCTCACAGTTGTTCAATTTAACTAATTATAGTTTTTCAAGGATTTGAGAAAGCGAATGCTGAGAAAATGAATTACTTAGAACAATAATTAGTGCATAATAAGATTATGATAAAAGTGATATTTCTTATAATCTATACATTTGTAATACAGAATTAATCAATTATCTGCACGACACGCATCGCAACGTCATTAGCCCATTAACGTTCTCAGTGCAGGAACTGAGACATCTAAGGGAATTCACTTTTCAATAATTGCAAGGTTGATAAATTCGTATATAATCGTGTTCATGTAATCCAGTTGAATGTAAAAAGATTTTTTTTACAAAGAAGGAGTGAATATTTTTTGTATATTTTAAGTTTTTTTAGGAAATGCTTGCATGAATTCCTCAAAGACCACATAGAAATGTATTGTTACTATCCTATAAACAGATGAACTGTGACAAAAATCCATGCCTACACACCTTTATAATAATTCAGACGTATCCTATTCGCATATTATATCTCCCCATACATAGATCAGAACAATGTCAATGCAGAAAAATGAAAATATACTCATTACTCTATATTTTCGCTGTCATGTCTTGCGATAACCTCATCAATGACGCGTGCGCATCCGAGCGGTGATAGCCTCGTGAACTTGACACAAACTTTCTCCTCGTTTGCATTAATTTACTTACAATTTGACAGACTACCTATCGGTACATTTCATAACATTTTAATGACATTTCTTTATAATTAGAATTTTGGCATATATACGTACCTATTAGAATAGAATAGGAATTAACAATAAATAAAAACTTTTCCAATATCAATAATATATGTACCATAGACAAAAAGAAAATTAAATATGGAAAATAGACAACCTCATCGCTCACGGATCTCTGCCCGATAGATATGGTGATAAGTGAAGCAAAAATTCAAATTTTGAAATACATAAACGTATACAAAAGTCTCCACTCCATGAAAGATAAAATCAAAATTCCTACAACATCAATCAACAATGATTACATCATAGATCATTCAAGCAACCAAATAAAGAGAAATACCTACCTGCAAATGGACAAAAGCATTTGATTTCGTAATACAATTTCTATTAAGACACGCGTGAGAGTTCCTAACAATGAACAAAAAGGCAAAGAAAGGCTGTCACGACGTAATTGCAGTAGACCAGTTGCGTTTGATAGTGGAGCATTTTATTAATGACTATCATCTGATTGACAATGGCGGAATAACAATTTATTTAAGAATTGACGTGATACCGCTTTGTTGTAAAGAGTATAAGTACCATTGTTATAATTTTTCTCTAACAGGGTTGTAGACGAAGCAGTCGCTACATAACTCTGCGTCTGTTTACCCTTGATCAGTATGACGAACCATCTTAAGGTATATAAAGGACATAATACATTAAAGTCATAAATTCTTGAAATTTTCTCATTTACAGTGTCCGTTAAATAGCTGAAAATTTCCACTCCTACTTTTGACAACAAATATCTTTATTCATTCATGCTACAATAATCCTAGGACCTACATAAAAGGTAACAAAGAAAATAGCATTTACCAAAAGTCTAATTGAACGGTAGCAGAATACCCACGTAGTTAATACTAAATCATGCAATAGTCAGAAACGTTTGGCGAAAAAATTAATTTTCTCCAATCGCTTTCCAAAGATGTAAGATAATATGTGAACCTGCGTGATCATTCTGATTTATTTCCAATAACAACTGTTCTTTTGTTCGCATTACAAGTACAAATTAGTATGCATTTAATAAAATATAATGACATATATAATTCATAGGATCATATATTTATATATTACGTAATATATCTATTGCATCTCGTATCAAAAAGTTTATATTGGTAATAAATGTGTTAAAGTTAAACATAAGATATATGTCCCCACTATTAGGCACCTATATGCTTTATTAAATATTAATGAAGGCTTTTATTTATAAGTATTACTTCTGAATAATAAATAAGTTGTCATATATACATAGATATAATTACATTAATATATTCATAACTAAGACAATATTTGTGTGATATTTTTATGTGTTTTATTAGGATTTAACTAATTTCGACATTATTTAAGTCAAGTTTAACCTGTTTTAGGACATTACATTGTTATTCATATTTAAATATGTTTTTGTAAGAAATACAAACTTAATACTGCTTGCTACTTTATTGCTCATAAAATAATAACTAAGAATCTTAATTTAGTAATTCTCGAATATATGTTGAAATATTTAGTAATATGCCTTATTTTATAATAAAATATTTTATTACAAGCTTATTTGAGCATACTAATTTATATTCGCAACTGCTTATGGAAATTTTACAATGATTACAACGGTTTTCATAAAATTGTTCTGATTATTATAACGTCAAGAAAACAATACAATCGCTTCTTATTTTATTTTAAGATAAGTTTTAATGAGTTTACATATAAAAATGTATTACATCTGTATTCATTCAATTAGATTGAATGTTTATTGTTAACCACAAACAACGAATGCAAGTAAGTGCTTTGAATAATAAAAAAGCATCCCTTTAGAACCACACAATCACGAAACCCATTACTCCTAAAAGATTCTTAAACATCTACCCATAACGGTATCAAACACGAAACACCCAAAAAGGAGTATCACACAACAAACAATAAATAAAACATGGCCAATTGTAAGCATAAACGCAATCCTTTATTATGTGTACATTTTCTCCGTTCATACAACAATTTCCACGACAGAAGTCCGCTAGATCAACGGCCTGTGTTATGTCATTGAAATTGATCTAAAAAGTGATTTATTCATTGTATAATGACGTCGTCACGGAGATGTGACGAGAATGTATTACACGCAATCAAAGACGAGTTATTTTAACTCTAGACCGTAAACGTGGGGGTTATTCCACTAAAGACCAGAAATTAAGAAAAAAATCCTTGTTTTATTTTATAATAGCGCCTATGTGACTATGCGATTTTTATGTGACATATAAAATAAAGTGTTACACCTACACGACGCCCTATGAACTTGTCTTTACGAACAAGCACTTGAACATTAAAGTTAAGCGTAGACGAGGTCTAAGATGGAGGACGTTACATAGTATATTTTTAATGTGGGAGTTGAGCACGCTTCAGCACGAATTGGGCCAGCTCGCACCACAGTACCACAACCCTACAGAAAACCGGCGTGAAATAGTAGCATGCTTCTGTGTTGGTCGTTTGTTTGTTTGATGATATGCATTTTATCTCAGAAGTTAATGAGGTGGTTATAATGTGACACAGACAATTTTTTACCGTTGGGTATATATAACATCTCAATCCCATGAGAATTTTCATCGACTCTGCGTATATATAATCACATTATATTTAAAATTTATTCTATTTGCAGTTAACATGTTGTATCAATTACATGATCTTACGGACCAAGCAGAACTGTCAGTCTGTATGATTGGCATAACAACAAACACGCCACTAGTGGACAAGATTTCATTGATTGTTAATGATCACAGATTTACTTTCGTTGCGCTCTATTTTTTGATCAAATTACCAGCGAAAGTAACTTCACACAGTTTCTATGGAGACATAACCGAATTCTAGAAGTAAAAGTGAAACTTAATGATATCGTATAATAGTTAAAATAACGTTTATAAATTAAATACTACATGTTTTTTTAGATGATATATTGTGAATGTCGTCGCGCTGTCATCGTTTGTAAGCGAAATGGTAGGTGAAATAATATAATTAATAAATCGCATTTTAAATCTGTTGTTAATTATAAATTACGAAGACTATCTGTACATAAATATTAAAAATCTTTAAAACTGGTATCTGCTACTACCTAACTTATTACGATGCGAACTTGCGTATTTATGGATACAATAAACAAAATCATTCATCTTTAATTTAGGATTAAACTTATCCTATTTTTTGTCTAATTTACATTAATCAAAAATAAGTAAGAAGAACTGCTACACGTAATTGTGTAATTGAAAACATAAAATAAACTAATGATATGTGTAATCTTTAGACCTTTAATACACAGCATACCACAATTTGACAATTAAATCACAATCTCACGTTCACACAAATATACACCTTAAGAACCCCTCTTGCACGTTACAAAATCAAGTACTCACATAATCAGCCAAGCTCTTCATGCCATACGGGAACCGCTCCCTATCGGGTACGAGCCTGCCCCTCGGGTCGCGTTCCCTTTCCGGCCAACAGTCGTCCACGTTGATGTACTCATAGCCGGCCGCCGCATAACCCTCGGACACCAGGATGTCCGTCATAGTGCGGAATAAACGGTCGCTGCAAGAGGACAACGTGTTTTGTATAAGATTCTTTGGTTATAAGATTCCGGTTTATCTAAATCAAGTATGTTTTTGAGGATTCCCATAGTAATTGGTTTTTGACTTTATACTAGCTTTTGTCCGCGGCATCGCATGCGTTAAATTTACAGAAGTTTAATGGATGTTATTATATACATGAACCTTCCTCTTGAATCAATCTATCTATAAAAAAAAGAATAAAATCTGTTGGCTAATTTTAAAGATTCAGACACAGAGAGCGGAAATCAACTTTATTTTATGCTATGTAGTGATGTATATACCTTTCCTAAAACCTTCATGAGTTCGCTGGTATGGTTTGTATGGGAAAATATCCCTTATACCTAGTCTTGCCATAAATATTGTAATAAAGAAAAAAGAAAATTGTTAACTGCAAATAACATTTATTAC
>NC_052128.1:2804961-2819725 GCF_012273895.1 Zerene cesonia | reverse complement strand
AGATTCGAAATTCAAATGTAATATTTTTTTATAATTAAGTGTAACAGTATTTATGGCCAGACTAAGTATTTATGAGAAGATAATAACTCTTCTTTCATGGCTCTTGAGTGAAAAAGAGACATTAGCTCAGATAACGGGATAAATTGAGATTAAGCTAAAAGTTTGACGTTCGACTTTTTTCCTAATTTGTATTTTCCTAGTCTACAATACACATCTATACTAATACTATAAAGCTGAAGATTTGTTGTTTGAACGCACTAATCTCAGGAACTTCTGGTCCGATTTAAAATTACTTTCAGTGTTATATAGTCCATTTATTGAGGAAGGCTATATATGTACCACGGGCGAATCCAGGGCGGACCGCTAGTACACTACTGGGAAACAATAACGAGAGGATCTCGTAACTTATTCAAGAAAGTAGGATATCGTATATATCATATTGTTTATGTAACCTATTGCATTTATATATTAGATTATTGGATATAAACTTTCCATTACTTTATACATGGTATGTATAACAGGGCGTTAAGTAATATAAATTAAACGATTATTCCGGTAGGCTTGATGATGTTTCTGTTATATTTATCGCAATTTTACAATAGATATGCTATAAATGTTTTTTTTTTGTAGAATATATATATATATATATATATATATATTTTTTTCTAACCGAGCAAGGATCTATGCAGATTTAATTGATTAAAAAGTTTCATGAAATCGCAACAGTCTCTTTATTAACTCAGAAATGAACATTACGTAAATTTCGAATGAAATCGAAGGCTATATATAGGAACGTAAAAAACCCTCCATCTATTTCTATAAGTGTACTTATCAAATAAAGAGTAAAACTTGAACGAAGTCGGGGCAGGTAACTAGTAACAAACATTCAAGATGTGTAATCAGTACCCGAGACAAATTCTCTTCGCGCCTATCGCATATTTGCCAATAACTCTAATACATACGGGTATGATATGTAATTTAGGAAGTTACGACCGAATTTTCGTAATATATCCACTAAACATACATAAACATTAAGTTTCTTTATGCACATTTGATGTCGTACCGGTTTTTCATTAAAAATCTGTGTCTATTCTTTTCCAATGATTATTGTATTTCTTTCTATTCGGATAATCATACATAAAGCTTGAAAATTAACCATTGTAATTTAAAATTATTATTTGTAGCTAGTTTCGAATAAACAGGCATTTATTCGTAGAAATGTATAAATGAGTTTTCAGAATTAGCGTAGTGCTTCATATAAAAAGATTCTTACAAATTAACCCTTTTACTAATAAGAAACAGGGATAATTTTCACCGTTTATATACACCAAAATCCACATTACACTCCACATTATACTAGCATACTTCTGGATCTTGAAAATCTACAAAATAAATAAGACATTGTTCTTACCTTATGCAATTGTCAGGGTCATTCTTACAGTCGGTATTACATCGGAAGCGTTCCCATGCCAACCACCCCATGGGCGGAGTGAGCGCCAGACCATTGTCCAATCCCAGAATCTGCCCCAAAACACACAATACCCCACCAATTGTCCAAACAACTGACTTCAATGACGCCATCGCAAAAATACTATAAATTTCTCCTCAAAGAAACTATACTCATGCTTATACGACTTATTTATATAGAATCCAGCTATTCACTAGTCCATTCAAGGGATCTGTAACAACGGAAATAATTCTTGTTATTGTTTATTTCATAATTGGCTTATGAACTATGACATTTCCGTAGACACATCCGAGACAGATAATAAATCTGTCAATTGTCAACTGTGCCATATTTATTAGAGTATTCCATGGACAAGGCATCGTATATGGACTTTTATTAATGCTACTTATCACGATCGTACAAATTTAAGACCTTGAACAAACAACTAAAAAAAAAATCAGAAAAAATAATGAGTTTGGCAGGCTTTGACTTTATGTTCAGGAAAATAGGAATAAAATAATACAGTTTCGTATCATACTTCTGATTCATTTAGTTCTCAAGATTACGCAGAATAAGACGAGATATAAATAGTAAATCTTTTAATTTCTTTTACGTATTTAATCGTGGGAAATAATTGATGCTTATTCGCAATTATTTACTCATATTTAATCGTTAAAATTATCCTATTTCCTGTTATCCGTAGCGTGTAATTACAAATGTATACTTGTTTTGATAATCCTATTTATATTAATCGCGATAAAAGGTCAAACTTGGTATAATTGCAGAGCTCAGATAAAATGATATTTATATGCAATTTGTATACTGTTTTCAAACGATTTTCGCATTATTCACACATCCGTATTTTTGCTCTGTGAGGCTGCTTATATCCGATATGTTTTGTGTCACATTAAATTATTACAATGAAGGTTGATATGAATGAAAATAGAGCAATAATGCCATAAACGAGCGCTTCAAAACATAAAAAGTTATAAGGCTACAAGCAACGTTCACAGGTACCTACAACGTTATATTTCCATTTTCTTTCGTGCTCGTACACGACAGGTTTTCGGTATCTATTACGCCTTCGATAAAAATTAAAAAAAAAACACATGCCTTATTCACTGATTTTCTATACATTACGTTGCTATTAAATCCCAACATTCAATCTTTGAATTATGTTATGAATAATGATTTCCGACATCAATAGAACATTTAAATTACAATCCTTTGATCGAATCATGTTATACAACAATTAACCTGCAATTTCAATCGTCCATTAAATAAAGAAGATACTAATTATTTACATGATTTTTCTATTATCATAAATGATGGATGATGTCACAATTCATTGACTGATTGATTTGAGTTACGTACCTATTGATAATGAATAAGTTAGTTGGATGGTAACATTATATTCTGTAGATTTTGTCTTTAAAATATGATATTCTATAGGTAACACAACCTATTTGATTATAAAATAGTGTATACTGGATATGCCTTGAAAGAGTATATAGTATTGGTATCTTATATGTGTTAAATTATTTAGTTATTGTAAACAAAGTAAAACTTAACGGACAATGCCAGAACAAGTACGGTAAGTTACCTTTTTGCCTTCACGCAATTTGTAAGAAATTAACTAAGATTTAATGTACTTTGAATGTACGTCTTAATTTTATTATTTGTTTTATTTTCCATGCCTTTATAAGATAAACTAGCTGTCCCGGCGAACTTCGCAACGCCATAGAATATTGTTTCGATATATTTTCCGTATTGTTCTCACCTTTTAAACCTTCCCTAGACCTCCACGGTTATATGAAGAGAAAAATAAGATAAATCCGTTCAGCCGTTCTCGAGTTCTAGCGACTAACGAACAGCAATTGATTTTTATATATAAGAAGATAATACCAAACATACACATATGTATAAGCTTGATTATAGAATAAATTGGTAAATAAATAATATTTGAATTAGAGATCTAAAATAATGTGTTGTATACATAATAATAATAATGTTTAATGCATACAAAGTAAACATAATAATGTAATATTCTTTGCCACAGTCACGGTTACACCATTTGATATAATTACACGATTGATGTCAACTTCGTGATACACATAATAATCGTAATAATAAATAATAGTTTGTAAAACGAAAAATGCGTTTTATGTTTTGAATTATTTTTTGTTCTTCTATTGATGGCCTGCATTTTTTAAATAAGGAACACCAACAACAATATAAAATAGATCTAACACCAAAAAGTTCGTAATAACTTTTTCATAATAATTTTGAAGTTACATAAAATTTACCTAAATCTGAATAAGCTAGTGGCCCGTATTTTGTTTTGAGTATTGATTAAATCTTAATATAAATAGATAACGTGTCACTTTGTTTGTCCGCGGTGGACTCTTCAACTACTCATTTGCACACCATATGCAGTTGGATCCAACTTTAAAGATGATAATTTATATTATTTCAGTAACGATAAACGTCTACCCAGGCGGAGCCAGACGTGCTGCTAGTATTGTATATATTTTTTAAATAGAAGGCAATTGAGGGTAATCTTTGATAATATTATTTACCTGGCCTGCTTATACGATATAATATAACCGTTACAAATTTTGTTGAGCCTTTATTAAAATGTATGTAGCTAATTCGAATTTTTACAAAGGCAGACATATAATTTCAATGTTCTTTGAAATGTGTATTCAAATGCGGTGTAATCATATTTTTTTTATTAAAGGAGGAAATAAAAGCACAATTGTGAATTGTTTTTTGCAATCGGATTAATTGGTATAATTTAACTAGGTAAATCATTAACACTTTAATTACAAATATGTTTCTTGGTTTACATAATAGTTAAGTAAGAGAAAATCATTACTTGGTGTGTTTAATAAGTGTTAATGTGCAGAAAACAATAAATCAATGGATGGATAATTTTGAGAGTCAAATATTCCATACATACTTAAAATATTAATAACATAATAAGAAAATTCTATTTCAAGATATCTTTCGACAACAAAATTTTAAATTAAAATAACGCAGATATAAATTCATGACATTTTACAGTCGTTTTTTATATGGAATGTAATTCACGTAATAGATAATTATATAGATTAAAGTCGTTAGCGGTACTCAATGCTACCACCATCTCACTAGCCTCGTGTCGCAACGGCTGTGGCAATTTATTATTTGATTAATGTGTTACTCTTCATAAAATAACTCTTTAATATATGACAATAAAGTTAGCTGATACTGGTGTTAAGAATGTCACAGTATAAGAGTTTGTAAAGTTTTTGTTACCGACAAAATACATTGTCTATAATAATTTTAAGTTAAAACTAAATCGCTTCCAAATTGTGAACGAAAGCTTAAATTAAATGGAACTACACGGAAAGCAGCAGCTTTCAAATAAAAAAAACAATCAGAATCAGTGTATTCGAAAGTTCTGAGGTAACACGAAAAAAGACAGTCGAATTGACTACAGATGATATACTATACTAGATAAAATTATGTTTATGGTTTTAAATATGATATAAAAATGTTAAACCAAATGAGTTACTTAGGAAAAGAAGACTTAACTCATGTCTCCTCTATAATTAATAAATTTACATAGAACGTTCAATCTCAGAATTTATAGGTTATCTCTTACTTAATCCAATTGTTATACCATGTACTTAACAATTTAGCGCAAAAAGTTCAAATGATCAAATGATTTTTAGGGAAAACCAGAGTTAAAAACCCACCAATTTCGAGTGGCAATTTGAAAAACATTAATTCAAATCTAATAATAGATAAGTATGGTATTATGTTGAATTATTCGAATTGAGTCCAATTACAGACTAATGATTGCGATTATTCTAAAAATGTTTAGATGTAATTTTTTAACAGCATTATAAAAAAACATTTGAGCATAGACACGTCTATGGTATTGTCTATGGTAACGGTAATATATAATAATCTTGTTTTATGTCTAATTTTCACCAATTTCAATTAAATCCGGCAATTTTGTTCATATATGTTCCCATTCGTCGTACAGAAAAGAACACAGGAGGCCCGTGTCCTTTTCTGTAATTTATAAGGTACGGTAGATTCCACTACGGCCATAATCCACTACGCTGGCCAAGCGCGGGTTGGCAGATGACACATTTCGTCGAACACTTTTGACTTTGTACTTGCCGGTTTCCTCTCGATGTATTTCTTCGTCGCTATGTTTTGTATATCAAACATATATTCATCCAGCGCATACAATATATTCCAGTACCTAGTATATAGGTATACTATATAGTCTAGATCTAGTAGGACAGTAAGATGACACAAATAATTTAAAAATTTAAATATTTTTTTATAAATATAAACATTGTTTGTACAATGAATTATTAAAAATATAATACCAATGTATATAATTATATTCCTTCAAACAGTATATCATAACATAATGAAGAATCGATCACAAGCCTAGCAAAATCCATTGGCAAGTTATGTAACGTGAAAGAGTATTAATAAGCAAATCTATTTGATATTTTATTAATAGATGCCGTCCGGCTGAACGCTTCCGTAGCACATAATTTGTTATTTATTATGACCGCATTATTTCCAATGTGTTATTCAATTTACTTCTTTCCTGGCATTTTAGTAACATTAATTTTAGCATTGATTTATTGGTATAAAACTGAATAAATAGTCATTTTATTAGTTATTACTTATAAGATAGAGTTATCATTAAAAATCATGTTTAAATAATTAAAAAAAATATTAAAGATTGACCAAATTATAGATATCTTAAATGAAATAACCAAATTTTTGCAAATGTATGCTGTTTAAGCATTCTTTATAAGAGCCATCGAACCATACAGATACATAAATATCCACTTATACTACGTCCGCTAAAAGCGTGTTTTATAATGCCTTAGAATATATAATCCAGTAAAAAGAATGTTAACATGTATTTTTTTTTCACGATACATTTGCTTCTTTGATAGTGTGTTGAAATCTGATTGCAACAAATTTGATATATTTTTACTTATTAAAAACCATACTAATTTACTGGCAATCATTCAATTATTATTTTTACAAATTATTTATCAAGCATTACAGTAATTTATTAGTGATTAATATTTTTAGTTCAATCAATAGATTTTTGTAAACCACGTCTTCTTATTTTTGAGCGGCGAAATGTAAGTATGTGTGCGTGCGGTCCTGTGTACCAACAAAGAGGACAGAGAACGTTAATACGTTGATTTTATAAATGTGTGCGTGCGATTAGTTCAGACGAGTAGTCTACTTGAATAAAACTTAAAGCAACGTCTTACCGCATTTCTTGTATAAGAGCATGCTTATGACACTTAACTATAGTCACGTGTAGATCGACTTTACGTAACTTTATATAAGAAACCGGACCAAATGCTTATGTTTACGCGAAAATGTCGAAAAAAAAACTCGTTTCAACGTAATATCCGTCAATAAGATGCTTATTTGCATCTTTTTTCAATTGGTTTTTTAATGTTGTACCGCATTCTACATTCATATCTTTTTACTTCCACATATTAATATAGCTTATCATAAATTATAGCGAATATGTCAGCCTTGTTATTTTATTTAAATAGTATTTTATACATTAGAAAAAATATAACACATTTGGTTCATTATCGACTAAAAAGGATATTCCAACGAAAAAGATTTCTATGTTGATGTTAAAAAGGAATCTATAGTAGTGTCATACGTAACATAATACTGTATCAGGTAGTATTAAAACTCTTTAAAGACCCATTTCAATTAGGTCTTTAAAGAGTTGATGGTGATGGCGAAACATTTCGAGAAAACTTTCATTTGGAATAAGGTTTAGAATAATATGCATTGACTAGGCTATATATGAATATACCTTTTATATTATATAGTACTCTTAATACTTCCATGGATTACAAAACTTGACCAGCAATCTCATTTGCTTGATCTGATATAACAAAATCTAAAGGTATAATTATACAAAGCTATAAACATATAAACAACATTCGCTTAAATGCCGTGTAAATAATAAAGATTAAATCACATATAAGACCCCGATGTGGTCAGAGGTAAAGCGAATTTTATGAAGCCTTTAATAAGGTTAATATTACGTAACTGACCTTCACACTAGGTTATAATAAAAATAGTAAAAAACTATAACATTGAATGACTCATTCACTTACTATTCTGCGCTCATACTCAGAGCGCAGGACTCATATAATCTTATACCTTTAAACGAGCAATTCTTGTATATATATATATATATATATATATATTTGGAATCTCGGAATCGGCTCCAACGATTTTCATGAAATTTAGTATATAGGGGGTTTCGGGGGCGATAAATCGATCTAGCTAGGAATCTTTTTTAGAAAATGTCATATTCGTGTTTTATCGACTTAAACGTAGCGACTCTTCCTGACATCTATTGGCGTATAATAATACTAATACTATTTTTTCTTCCTGACATCTATTGGCGAATAGGCTTCACTAAGTTAAACCGAGCAAAGCTCGGTCATCCAGGTACTAATATATAATAAGTTATCGTATTAAATCCTTTTTAATAATGTCAATAGTAATAAAGTAAATCAGTCGTGTCGATTTTTGATTTTAACGTTTAAACCTTACCCGTAAGTATAAAAACATTATTCATAAGTATTTTCATATACCGTTTGCTTAATTCAATTGTAATTTACGTGTTCGCGCACTAACATGAGACAAGTGACCTTTAATTTCAAGTAAATTCCAGTATTTCACAATCAAAGTGCAATTCTAATAAATTTATATTTACACATTGACATTTGGACAACAAAAATTTATTACGTTATGTAAATAGTGATGGGCGACAATGTGATATTATATATGCTCAATATTATAATAGTAAAAATTAAATTGTAATTTAATGGTTTATAGAATGGTAATGAAATATGTGGCAAATAGTCTGTAATGATTGTATTGATTGAATGATTGAGTTTGTATTTACAGTAGTTTGTTGAATATATATTTAGTATGATTTAGTATTTATGTTGCTTTTCATTCAGAATTATAAAACTTTCAAAGTAACAAAAGAATCCTTAATTTCATTATTTAATATAAACCCCCAAAATTACTCCTCTCCATTTAACTACATATATCGCACATTAAGAATACGTAAACATTATAACTTATGATCCAATCGTTACCTTCAAGCACTGCAAAGGATTTGAGCCTGTAAATATTGCATTGCAAACGCGAAAATCGCTTACAACCACTCGGTTTTGATCTGGTTTCTCGTATAATGTAATATATGTCAATGAAACCAGTCCGCTTGCACTTTCTGCCAGGCCCTTCCCTTTATCGTGCTATGTCATTAGGCAATAAGACTTCAGACCGCATACCTACGGTTTTACTTTTGACTTTATTAAAAATATTTAAGGAAATTTTTGAAACGAAATATATGACAATGTCTTAAATAATCTTAAAAAAAATTGAGGTCTATAATATAATAAAGAATAAATATTATAACATTTTCTCTACATTTAAAAACATTTATGTAAACATTTCATTCAAGTGCAAATAACTATAATAACTGAACAATCAAACCATTTAAATTATTCAGCAAAAACGAATGTACATGACAAATCTCTAATCGGTTTATATTCATTAGCGGTTAGATAATTTCGATCATACACTTCATATTAATCTTTCAATCACGCGAATGTGAACAAATAACATCCGAGCACATCAATCTTCACGCCGGTGGTTAATTTCAAATTCAATTCTGTTATGTTCTGCATATTTGTTATTCAACATTATAATTCAAACACTCTACTCTACATGCTTCTGAGAAATATAGCATGTAGTGCTTAAGTAGAATTAACGAAAATTACCTTAGCGCAATTAACTTTGTGATGTTTTTGTATTGGACTGTTTTCTTTAGCGAATAGAGAGCTTAAGGTAATTAGAACATAAAAAAATATAGTTCACATTAAAACCACATAATTAAAAACCATCTGTACATCTGTGTCTGATTGGTGCCTTCATTGAGCATAGAAACTTTAAAAACACATGATAATTGATGATAATATGTCTATACGTAGAAATAAATACAATATAAATATTTGTCCTCAAATAATAACGATTATTCTCATTATATATTACCTTGTAATTACACCACATGCCACATTAGTACCGTTATTCTATTGTACAAGACCCATTATCTCAGCGACAATTTATGATAAATTACAATTAAATATTATTAAGATGAATGGAGATGTGATATGGTGGTTACTATCCGTAAAAATACCTACATAATTACCTATTTATCTTATATCTTATTCGTGTATAGTACGAGAATCGAAAGTGGTGAAAACAAATGCTTGTGACGTAAGCACTCTAGTAAAGATGACGCAGTGTTCAACATATTGCGAAATAGAAAAACTGACCTTATTTGGAAACAGTTAAGGACTGTGTTGCTGTGAGAGATTTTGTAGGGTTGCATAATTTGCCCTTATTCGGTGTAGGTTACGGTCGTAAATATAAGCTATAGGGCAGTGGAGTGACCAAATGTGTAGTATTCGTGACAAAATACTTAAAGATATGATATAAAAGCATTGAGAGAAATAATTAGCAGCGAGTTCTGTGGTGTCAAATAGAGCCCAGATGCGTCTTCTTCACTGATTTATACAATATTAACCAAAATACATGTGATTTTAAGATTCATATAAATAAAATCTATGGTTGTATATGCGACATATTAATCTTTGACCTGTCTATCTAATAATAAGAATAATAAGATGAGATGTTACAAAATTGTATGCTATGCCCAAGTTTAGTGAGCTTTTAGCGGAAGACTCAGTGAATCTTATAAAAGATAAAATTAAGTATGTAAGTAGGTAGATATTTATTAAAATAAATAAACCGTTTTCATTTTAAAATGTTTTATCGCTAACATGAAATAGGTGATATTATGTTTCGTTGATTTAATTAACAAGGAAATAGTTTTTATTGACATTAAATATTTAGTACATTGTTTATCCCGGTTGTCTGGTATATTTATTAAGTGATAAGGCAACTCAATAAATTGTATTCTTTTTATATAAATTAGTTAAAACGTTTCTTCTATTTATTGCAATTTTGTATTTTGTATTGTACAATTTTGTTTAAGATTTAAATAATTAATAAAATAAGTATCTTTATCAATTACAGTTATGCCAAAACTGTTTAAATGTATCTACAAGTTATAAGTATACCATAAATTAGTTTATTACCTTCAGTAAAAAGCAGAGTATGAATCTTACCTCAATATTACGGATTAACCAAATGGATACTCGTTTACGTTTTGCTAAATGTTTGAAATGTTTCTTATTCTTATTTAGCAGTGATACTTCAATGACAATCAGACGTTTTCCGCCTTTTCATAATAGGTAACTAATAGCTCTAAATAATAAGATGTATTCTACTCTAATGACATAATATATAAGTATGGACTAGACTATTAGTACACAATATATTGTGTTTATATGCATATAATATGAATAATTATTCCTAAACAAATAGTATTGTAATATAAACACTACAATTGTAAGTTATATCACTTACTATTTGTATTAACTTACTACTTTATTACTAACAAAACGAAATTTAGTACTACTCAGAACTTTTTATACTTATACGCTTATTTATACTGATATTAAAAAGTCTATCGGTTTTTTTTTGTTGTGCTGTGATTGTTGTACGTGTTCTATTCCAACCAGTACTTGATCTTATCAAGTATTTAAAAAATATATATATTTGTGTTGGATAGTCTTTAGACTATAGACTTTACTAAAGTCTATAACGCTATAGTCTATAAGTTCCTTAATTAAACGTGTCAGTATAAACAGCTAGATTAAAACAAATAATCATTAAATACAAATCGATATATCAATAAAATGTTAAACATTACAGTAGAAACAATATTTCAATTATATTGTATTCGTAATTTTGTAATTATTCGTAACATAATTGTATCATAAATACGCATAACATTTAACAACCTTCCTATTTTTAACTGACGCCTTTAATTATAATGTTAGTACGCATTGTTGCATACAAGGAAGTGTAATATATTAATATAGCAGAACACGTTTACTATCGATAGCCAATAACAATAGCACTTTCTCAGATGGACTGTTTGCACAACAAACATGCAAATCAGCAAAAACAGAACAAAGGCGTAGCTTTGCAAAAAGTGTGAGTATTTGAATCGATGTTAAGTGATTACTCACAGTGTTTCGACATTGATATCTCTTACTATGGGTGTTCGAACTCGATCGAATTATGCTTTCGAAACTTAAAATAATGTAATTAAAATAATAAAGATGTATGCGTCGTTTGATATTTAAGTTAAGTTTAGAATAAATATTGCTGTATCTATATTTCTATTACTTTACTTTTATAATGGTAAGCCTGAACAAAGTTTATTAAGATGTATGTAGATTAAAACCATGTCTCAATACCCGGCATAAACTTAATGGTACTTCAATTTAATCATGATATAAAATTAGTGTCAGAGTTGTCTGGCTAAAACGGTGACGATATTTTATTTCTTCAGACTTATGTTAGCCAATAAACCCATTAAATCTACCACGTCGATAAAAATCGATCATCATAAAATATGTAATATTTGCAACATTATGTTTATATAATTCACAATTTCTTATCGTACATCTATAATTAATTGGATACAAATTAATGTTCTACCAATCGTAATCACGTGACTTATATAATCGTAGTAAGGGTCATTTCTTGTGATGAATCGTATCAATGACTCTGTGTTGATTCAGTATTTTTATGTGGAAAGTACGAATAATTTAATTATAGTGTATACAATATCTTTGCCATAAATGTTTGAGGATCTAACTTGCACTATTATCGTTAATTTCCTAAACATTGAAACTTATTATGTATATTTGGTTGATGCATATCACAGACCGTGATTTATTTTTGTTAAAATCCAGTAATTATAGCGTGATGGATAAAAGATATCCTTATATATTATATCCTATACCGCCTTTATCCACTCATTGAAACTAAACAAAATTGTTATTACGTTTTTTTTTGCCTTAATTACAACCATTCATAAATAATGTAGGCGTTAAGGCTCATCCCACACATAATAATTTGCTAATTTAATAGCAATATTCTGACAACACGATTAATATAACAGATTGATGATATGAAACAAAAGATCCATTTAACTTACGCAGCAA
Source organism: Zerene cesonia (assembly GCF_012273895.1). Lineage (NCBI taxonomy): Eukaryota > Metazoa > Arthropoda > Insecta > Lepidoptera > Pieridae > Zerene > Zerene cesonia. The sequence goes on along the minus strand of NC_052128.1, from coordinate 2,807,044 downwards.
TGGAAGTTGCTTAATGCTTAACGCAATAATATTTAGTATAACCACAGATAACATAATACTATACAATAATATTGTGTACGCAATTTTATAACTAAAGATTAAAGAGATAAGGTCATAAATAGCTAATCAAAAGTGGTTTGCATTCAATGAATATTATGATCCATAAAAATAATTTGCAAGGCTACAGATTGAACAAATATAATTTTATAACTTTGATATCGTTATAATATTTTATTCGTTATTATTAGTGTGGGATATATTTATTACTATTTGAAATGCAGAGCTGTGACATTGTAAACTAAATGTAAAGCAACCTTGCTTTGTTTAATAAATTGTATTTAAAATATGTACTTAAATTAAAAAAAGTGTAACATATGGTAACAATTATTGTACTTTTTTATTGGGTCAATGTCAAAACTCAGACGAAATCCTGTTCGCGCCAAATTTTCTGTCATATTTAAGATTCCATTATAAAATTTGCATGTGCACTTGAATATTTTTAAATGTATGGATATATATATGTAATTATCACGTTTTGATGTGAATATTAAATTTTCCTTTGTATATTTTTCGACAGATAATAACTACAATGAAATACACATTTAAAATTAGGAACATGTTTAAAAATGGAGTATAATGTTTGTTATTTGCCCTCGCATGTTGCCTTATGGGAATAGAGACATATCACGTCTGCTCAGTACTCAAAAGCATATGTGGAGCATACGATGTTGCCATAAATAAATAGTCTTGTAACATATAGCGTGATTATTAACGCAACACATTACATAATGTAGTTCTGCCTAGTATGAAGCTTTTGACATGTTTAAAGATCAATTTAAAAAATGCGTGTTTAAGAGCTTCAAAATGCCTCGAAGCCTCGAATATGTGCATTAAATAGTACGATGTATTATATAATAAATTATGGTTCAAAAATAATTAAAGGAGATTATGTAGGTATGTATATCGCCAGGAAAAGGGGATGTTTGGCAATAATTAATCGTAATGGACTTAAAAGTGTGAAACTATAATAATTAGGAAATATGAAAACAAAACAAAATGTAAACATGTTATAGTAATTATTATACCATTTTACGACTAGAATTATATTTCACTTCATATGGCCCTCATCAGTGAATTAATTATAAAAGAAAATGGCATTTATAATTTCAGAAGTAAATATGCGACATTTATGTATAATTGTAATCGAATAAAATTTTATAATTGCGTAGAGAAAACGATCTTACCTTATTTGTAAAATTGTGCATTACAACAATTTTATATCACGTGCATTACGTAACTTATACGTTTTTATAATATTTGTCTTCATTATTTCATAATAAAAACTCACACACACAATAATAACTTTTGTACTTAAGCTCTAATAATATCAAAAAGTGCAGTTGTTAATTTTAAAGTTTGTTTGCATGTAGGATACATGACACCAAAGGAATTTCCAGCCAAAAGTAGTAATAATTTAATTGTTTAAAATAATTTATGCGTAATTGTATTCATATAGCATATATTAATATATTAAATATCAGTAAGAAAAACAAAAAAACAAGTATATCAATAAAATTAGCTTAATTATTTAGTATGTTATGTTAAAAAACATTATTATCATTTATCGTCACAAGATTCTTCAAGATCAATTGATATGCAAAAGGCGTTTCGTTTTTTAAGAGTACTTGTGTGGCCTTTGCCTTGGTTTCAATGTTTTCGAAGAAAGTCGTTAAAAATATTCTTTACAACAAGTTTCTTTTCATACAGGTATATAAGTGATGAGTCGAATACTAATTATGTTAAGTATAATCACAGATAACACAATACTGTGTGTATAATATATATCAGCAAATATTGCAGTTTGTCACAAATCCTCAAGGCTCAAACCCTGTTGATAAGAATTTAAATAAAACACCCGAATTCAAGGATGAAGAACGTGCCTAGATTACGCTTGGGAGAGAAAAATATTTATAGAAATTTTTCTAGGAGGTAGGTGAATAATTGCTAATGTACCTAGTCTTGCCATAAATATTGTAATAAAGAAAAAAGAAAATTGTTAACTGCAAATAACATTTATTACTTT
>NC_052128.1:2794325-2803961 GCF_012273895.1 Zerene cesonia | reverse complement strand
ACAGATTCGAAATTCAAATGTAATATTTTTTTATAATTAAGTGTAACAGTATTTATGGCCAGACTAAGTATATAGCTTGGTTTAGAAACACTGTTTTTACCCATCAAAGTTGGTATAGTCTTAAGGTAAATTAAACTAACTATAGATTTACTATTATAAAGATATAAGTAAAAACATCAATAAGAAATTTAGTTTAAAACTACGACTCCGATTAATCCAGTTTTTAATTCACGGCTGTATAACACACTTTCACTATTATACTTAGTACAATCTAATCTCAATGTCAAAGATTAAAATTTTAACGTCCAATACTTTCTTATCAAACGATATTAGTTATTTACTAGTTACCAACTAAGCTTTAAATCGTAAACCGGTCAGTAAAAGCGTTAAATGACGCTCCAATATTAAATCGTAATGCAAGTTATAAATAAAGAATTCAGCATTATTGATTGTTATATAATAAAAATTTGAAAAATGGTACACTGTGTATTTGAACATATTTAAATCGGAATTTTCTGAAATCTTTGAATTGAGTATAATATGGAACTGGAAACTGGAAATGGAATGGTCTTCTTTAAACTTTTCTATCTGCAGTATTTAGAATACTTTCTCTTCAGTATACTAGCTAGAGCCTGAAGTACCTATCACTCTAAACGAATGTCATCAATATTATATATGTTACATAAATTTTCTCTGCTAAGCCTAGGTAAAAACCTGATTGTAAGGATATACTAAAATAAGGTCTAATTGAGTCTAACTTTCATTCTTAATCCATAAAAGTGAAAGAAGTTGTCTTGGGAAGCTTAATATTGACATTACTGAAGTAAAACTATTTTAAATGTCGATATATTTTTATAAGTTACTTTATTAATTAAGTTATATTTCTTATGACAAACAGTCAGTCTAGTCCGATTTTGAAGTCAAAATAACACATATTTATTTCAAAAGAATAATAAGAAATAGTTTAGTTTATAAGGTCAAATATCGCTCGTTTAGGAACATGCAAGTTTCAAAATAGGTTCAGGGGGATACCGTGACGATATAAAGCAGTACTAATCCCATTATGTGAAAAAGATTACGCTAGACGACGAATAACTCTTTCTTATTATATACTAATAGCTAACACAATAATTTTAATAAAAAAAAAACCCGACTCCATTTTGTATTGTCGGCCATCTTGAATTTGAAATTTGACATAGCATAACATATTTTACTATTCTAGCCTTTATTACATTCGGTACCCATATTGAGGAAGTTGTCAAAAATATTCAATCAGACATTTTGATGATTCTTTGCCCATCTTTGATCGACTTTTAACGAATAAAGTTAAGAACTAACGCAAACAAAATGGCTTCCAGATGAAATCAGTGCATCTGTTTGGCAGATACGAAGCCACAATCACACACAGACAGACGGACATCAACATCAAACTTACAAAACGCAAACGCATACCTAAATTACAAACGAAGCCTTATATTTACGCAACTTTATACAACACTTTGTGTATTTCTCATTATAACCAAATCTAGTTTATCTACAGAGCTATTGTTAGTAGATAATTAAAAAAAAATCCTTTCGTTTATCCTTTAGATTTGTGATAAACTGGAAGGTCTCTAGTCTATAAACATTTTGCATATTAAATCTTATTAATTTATTCCCAAACACATTAAACTTAATCTATACATCAAAAACTTAAATCTAAAGCCTTCTAATTCTTAAATTATTCAATAACAACCAAATTATTAATCCCAGTCATAGATTTTCTATAATATTATTAAATTGACTCTAGTTTCGTACATCCTAGGTATTTACGACAAATTTCGTGAATTTCTCATTTTAAAAGCGAATATCTGCACTAATGAATGGAAACTTTATATTTAAGCTAATCTACACTCGCCTTAACAATTACAGCCACATTACAACCACACGCTGGTTTCCGTTTGTCCGGTTCCGTGCATACGAGAAAGTTGAATGTTGAAAATATTACGAAAACTAACATTGAAATTGCAATTACAATACTGCATATGCTTGAAACTACAACATTACACTGTATGTAAAACTGCAATGTATACGAGCCACGCGATATTTTCAATGTTATCTAATCTCATTTTCTGCACAAGTGCATTTATATAGTTGTATTTTAATATTAATAGGTTTCATGCCTAAATAAAGATATTTATCTTCTATTATAAATACTATAATGATGTATAGATTTTTATGTTTCTTTTCAATATAATCAATATAAACATATTATTCGTAATAACATCGAAGAAAATGAAACAGTGTCTGTATAAGTAATGTATCTAAGGGTTTGCATTAAATTGTATGCGTTAAGTTGATGTAAGTATGTATATCAAGGTTGTATCACGTAATATGCAAATGACGATATCATGATTCTAAACATTGGTTCCCAGCCCTGTCATCTATTAAATATTAATTGGTTTTCAAAGAATTGCTAATACTCTTTCGATATAATAATCGTAGTACGTAGAAGTATGTATGTGAGTTAAAGAAATCTAATGTTATATTTAGTTTAAGCGGATTTTTATATGAAAAACGTTTAGTATTTGTTCAATAAATCATTAAATACACATTTCTGAGATTTTATAAGTTATTACATTTAATTCTTATTGATTATCTATTATTATCTAATATATTTTTTTAATTTAACCTTAAAGATGCTGTTCGTGTTCAATATACACTATAATTTAATATTTATAAGAACAAAAAAAAAATAAAAAGCCTCATGGTGAATAAATGGAGATTTCTAATAAGATGCGACAAACGCTGAAAAAACAAAACAAAGGAAGATCCTCTAATAGTTTTTTTTTTTTTTCATTTATTTATTTTAGGTCGCTTTTTAACATCAAGGTCATTAGCGACCACTACTATAAAAGTTCACAATTATACTTATATTAGTGAATACATTTTTATAAATTTTAGAAACTTTAAGGTTTTTCCGATTCCATTATGGCTCAGGCATTCAGATAATGTATTTGGTAATTGACAAGTACGTCTTTCATTGCTGTAAAATATACAATCTATCAAAAGGTGCTGCACAGAAACGTACAAGCCGCAAGTGTGGCTTTATTTACATTAGATTTTGTTACCTCTAATAGTTTATTTCACACTTTATCACGATTATTCTTCAAATAGTTCTTACGTTTTTAATTGTTGTCTGTTGAGCAATTGTATTAAAAAAAACATTGCAGATTCTTTGCTATTTTTGATATTATGTTTTTTTCTGTTACATTTATAAATTATTATTTCATTTAAGTACATAATGTATTAATAAATAAAATATTAGATTATTAATGTATATCATATCACACCAACCTTGGCACAAATTGTGACCTTAACTTATACCTTAAGTGACTTACGATAATATTCGTTTTACTCACTATTGGCCTTATTTATAACTTAAATTTCTTGACTTACATTTTTAATTATCATTGGTAGTTTAAATTTTAATTTTTAAATTTTAACAGCAATATTCATTGGTTATTAAAATCTAATAGATTGAAAGTTGGGAAATATGTCCAGTCATTCCTTATCCAATTTGTCTCTGTTACACATATAACATATAAAATAAATTTAATAAAGAAAGCTAAAAAATTCGACATATATTTTACTTAATACAAAATATGCCTAATTTTGTAATGAGTAAAATGTTTATTTTATACATAACCTAAGTCATAAAAAAATCGCACATCGCGAATCCTGCCTCGTGATCAAATTTTTTCTATTCTTTCAAAATTTCTCATTTATAAAGCATTTCAATGCTATAAAACTAAAAATTAAAATCGCACATCGTTTATAATCTGTTCAGAAATGATTTACGAATTAAGCTTTTAATTTCGTCACTAATATGTCAATTGCATATTAATGTTTTGAATGCTGTTAATATAATTTAATAAACGTTACACTAATTTGTATGTAATAAAATATTATTCAGAAGTACTAGTAGTGACAGGGCGAATGAGCTAAATGGAAGCCCTTGTTAACAAGCTTTTATCAACCTTCCAAAAAAGAGGAGGTACAATCAAATCAATCAAATCGACTGATTTTTATTTTTTGTTGTATCAACGTTATAAATTCTTACAGACTGAACGGTTTCATATAATTATTATTATTTTTTTGCAAGCGGGTTCCATGTGGTCCTTTTAAGATTTGGTCTATTTCGGACAATTTAAAGACCCGATTAGTTTTTTGTAAAAAAAACTTTTTATTACCTTCACCTTTATGTTGGTTTCTAGACTAGATTTTCTCTCAGTTTAAACGAACAGATTTAATTCAATCTTTGTACATTTATCATGGATCAGTGGCAATACAATGATTTCACGTAATTTTCACATTATCCTGATTGGGATCGTTAGGAGTAAATAGTTTCCTTACGGGTAATGCTCTATATAATGTAAAAGATTGAGTTATTTGTTGATTCTATCATCTTTAGTGTTTCTTACATAGGCATATATATATATATATATATATATTTTTTTTTTAAGGTACATATACACATTCAGAATAAGAATTTAACATTTTGTTTATTTCAAGTATTACTTCGGGCTATTTTATTTAAATTATAATAAATATTTTTGCTACTATTAATAATTAATCATACTATCTATTTAAGGACCTTTTTTTTTTCAAAATTCACTTAAGGTTCTTTACATAAACTGCTCCATACAATTTGTATTCAAAATAGAATCAAATTCTATAGAAATAATACAAATGAACTTCCTTTTTTGCCTAAATAAGTCTTCAAATGGAACTATTAGGTAACGTGCGCGTGCGCCGTTTAGTTCTTTTCTAGCACAGTTATGTGGAACAGATAAATTATGTGACATAATCACAGATCTTTAATAAAAAACATGTTTGGATTGATGTATGTGTTAAAAAACATTTATTCGAATAGGCATATAAGAAAAATGCGGAAAATTAAATTACGTAAAAGTCATACTTATTTAAAAGTGGCAGGTTTAATAGACCGCAACGTGTGCATAATATAGAAAGTAAAATTATTTTCTTTCGTTGCATAAGCATGTCTTACTGAATATTACTAAACTACAGAAAATAACAATTCATATATTTTTTTCTTTTTTAAGTTTGTTGGATGGTTTTTTCTCTTTCTTTTTTTTATAATACGCAACAATATTATTTAATAAATCGCTCTGTTAAAAAAACAATGGCATTTTAGAAGATTCTAATAAGCTACTTATAAAATAATAAAACCAATAATGCGATTAAATCTCTCTGTACATGTATATCACGCTATGTCGTGATCAAAGTAAATAAATTATCTATTTGAACCTTTCGCAAAAATCACTCACCGTAAGGAAAACGATGACACAACGATATCAAAATCCTATTCCCAAAATTAACACTCACTTACTCGTTCGTACGAACGGATTGAACCACGGTTCGATTGGAGCGAACTTGTATTGTGCGTTCTGGCGCAAACAGTCGCGTTCCCAATGAAACGTCGACTGACGGCTGGTGGTACGGCCGCTGGTCGTTCCCCCGCGCATCGGTCAATACGCTACCAAGAAACCACACTTTCAAAGAACGAGCACCCCACCTCGAAACGATCTACTGCTCTTCCAGTTTTCAACCGATCTTGTCACATCGAAACAAAGCAGCAATGTACACATGTCCATTTTTAGATCCGCGGAACATATAAATCTTGTCACGCATCGTAAAAAAATTAACGGTTAAATGTTTTCTGTGAATCGAATTTTATTAATATTTCAAGCATCCTTCAGATTTACGATAACATACAAATTCTGCTCGTGTTCCTGCTATTATATTTGCTGATGCGTTGTTGTGTGGTTTATTAACAAATAATAAACATATAACTGAAATAAATTTACATTTTATCACCTTTATCGGAGGAGGAAATAAATAAGTATTAAAACAATACGGTCTAACCTTCTCTTTATTATTCATGCCTCCTTTAATTAAACGTCTTAAGATGTCGTTTGCGTTTCATACAAAAGACTAATTTTTTATTGCATTGCATCTTTAAGTAAGGATGCTTGAGCGCAAGAAAGAAATACTTGGTCCATGTATGGGTGTCATAGATCGTAAGTCGAACTGCTTGGTTGCAATTTGCCATACTGTTTCAATCCTTTTTTATGAAAATGCAGCAAAAAAACATTCTGCCTTAATATATAGTAGCCAAGACAGAAATTCTTTTTTAGCGTTAAGCTTATGGTCCTTAAAGTGCTTTTAAACAGTTTTTTTTTTTAGTAACAAAGTCCTAATATCCTCTATGCCGTGGTTGGTGAACCATAATGTCACTTCAGGGCTGCTACTGAGAGATTGAATTGCATTGAAGATTAGACATATCCAGTATATTTAATTAAGATTATAAATAAAAACTAATAAAAGTCGCTTAAATGGTAGAATCAACTGAATTGTCTTACTCTTTTATAGAGTACTAGCTGTGCCCCGCGGTTTCACCCGCGTAAGTCCGTATACCGTAGAAATATCGGGATAAAAAGTTGCCTATATGTTATTTCAGTTGTCCAGCTGTCTACGTACCAAATTTCATTGCAATCGGTACAGTAGTTTTTGCGAGAACAACAAACACACACATCCTTACAAACTTTCGCATTTATTATATTACTAGGATACGTAAGGAAATTAATTAATGAATTTAGTCTGTCCGCAGTGGGTCAGAATCGACTCTATAGAAGTCTGTTACATACCAACATACATGTATCCATACATATAAGTAGCGACTTTTCAGAATATGCAAGCACACGCGATATATTATTGTTTAAATTTATCTTATAGTTTGATATAATCTTCTAAGTATATCAAAGAAAAAAATATACATAATTATGTCATTATATGTGGGTTTGTTTATCTGATAAATGAGTAATACCTTGTGTTGCATGCAGAATCATAATTGAATATATTTAATATAAGAAATAAAGTTACTTGCGCGTCCAAGGTCTGATTTAAAAGATAATTTTTTCTTAGTATCGGGGACTATATCAGTTACTATGTATTTAATTTTTTTAATTGATAAAATGAATTGGAAATTATTGGTTTTAATTTACTAGTAACTCATTTCATCAATGTATATAATAAATATACTCATGTTTTTTATAATAAATTTGATAAAAAGTTCAATGAAAAGTTATAGAATGTTTTTAAGCGAATCTCCATTGAATAGCTTTTTGTAGGACCTTCACAAATAAAGCTTGTATTTATCAAGGTTTTCATAACTCTTAACACTGTAATAAATTCTATATCGTTGTATCATACAATTTCACATAATATTATAATCGTCCATGTATACGTCTCATAATTTGAAATTTGAGCTTCATCAAATTCGATTACATTCGAAAAAGGGAGGACCGATTTCAAAACAAACGATTCAAACGAGAAACCCCACTCAAAACGTCATCATTAATTTATTCCTTCAAAAACCAATATCAAGTAATATCAATACCAATATCAATAAAGTCTATGCCACCAAAAATATACGTGCAAATTTGATGTTCAACCAAAATTCAAGTCTTTAAATGGGATGTAATTATGTACATTGTACTCGGAAGACACATTTCCTACCTTTTCACGAACAAGGGCGAGGTCAATGACCCCGAGACCTTGGTGTTTAAAACAATTTACATCTTCAAGTTTATTCCTTGATTTAATTGTTGAAATGGATGATTTTTAAGTGTAAATACATACGCGCCTTTTTTATCATGGTTTTGACAATGACCCTCAGATGTTAATCATAATAGAAAAGCATCTATATGCTTTTCCATCTAGCACAGATAATATTGCAGATAACATAATACTACATATTAATACTATACCATCAAACTTTTTTTTAAAAAACTATTATAAAATACTAGCTGCGCCCCGCGGTTTCACCCGCGTAAATCCGTATCCCGTTCGAATATCGGCATAAAAAGTTGTCTATATGTTATTCCAGTTGTCCAGCTAGCTGTTTACGTACCAAATTTCATTGCAATCGGTTCACGAGTTTTTGCGTGAAAGAGCAACAAACACACACACATTCTTACATCCTTACTTGCGTTTATAGTAGTACTTTCGCGTTTATTTATTTAGTAGGATGGCATTAATATTTGCGCATACGCGCATAAAAACTCATAGGAGGAATTTACATGGTTCACCTTTCTATTCACATCTATAACAACTGTTTTCAAAACAAATCAAAGTTTGCCCAAATTAAGAAACAAACGTCCCTACTAATCTCTGTCGGTCTGTCTCTTTTTCAAACTCAAAACCACTGAATTTAATTGATACTAGCTGTGCCCCGCGGTTTCACCCGCGTAAGTCCGTATCCCGTAGGAATATCGGAATAAAAAGTTGCCTATATGTTATTCCAGTTATCCAGCTGTCTACGTACCAAATTTCATGGCAATTGGTTCAGTAGTTATTACGTGAAAGAGTAACAAACATCCATACATCCATACAAACTTTCGCATTTACAATATTAATAGGATTTTAGTTTAGGTATAGCTTGAGACCAGAGAAAAGACATAGGATTATAAAATCATATACATAACAATCGATCTAGATTTAAAATGAAGACCATACAACAAATATTAACCCAACTTTTGATTATTGATACTTCCAGCACGAGCTAATGTTACCGGTTTCGTAAAACATATTGAATTTATCTTGAACCCAGCAGAATAATGCTATGGCCGTATTATTACAATGCACTTAGAGTATGCTCGCGAATATACTTCAGCAAATTGTTGAGACTAGTGGGAGAATGTTTGAAGTTGGCCACATAAAGAAGGATATGGTACTAGTATTCTTTTTAGGCTTTTCTGTATGTCGTTAAAAACAAAATAAATAAATAATTAATTAATCGGTAGAGATCGCCAAAGGCGATAAGATCCATTTTTGTACCAATTTGGACCTTTTTTTAATTGTGTGTGTTGATGAATATTTTTATATATTTTCATGATGGCACAATAAGTAACTTAAACAAATAACTAAATAAAAAAAAGGAATTTTCTAGAAAGCAGATAGAAACCCAGCCTGTCGGGTGGCAATTATTAAATCATGATAAATATCAGATAACTCCGCAAGCATCATGTTTTCTCAGTGCCTGAAAATACTATGCTTATTCCTCATCTATCGATATAATGGGCTTTATATTTTTCAAAAAGTACATAATTTATAAAATAAAATAAAAAAAAAAAAAATAAAAAAAAAAAAGCCTTTTATTTCTTACAGAATGAAAAAATCAAGATACAAAAAATAAAAAATTTGATTAGATTAAGTTAGTAAAATACTGATAATTTTGTTAGTACATAAGCTTAGTTCCTAAATAAAGTTTGTTTACTTTTTCTTATTTTTATCTATTTTTATTTTTATTATTATTATTATGTTTTTTTTTTTTTTTATAATAATTATTATTTTTTTTTTGTTTTATTTTTTTATTTTTTTTTTTATTAGTGTTAGTTAGTTTTTTTTTTATTATTATTATTTTTATTTATTTTTTTATTTATTTATTTATTATTATTATTGTTATTTTTTATTTTATTTTATTTTATTTATTTATTTTTTTTTATTAATGTTATTTTATTGTTCTCTAGACTGTAAGATCCCCTCTGTAGGTGAAGGCCTCCTCCAAAGATA
>NC_052128.1:2761692-2793325 GCF_012273895.1 Zerene cesonia | reverse complement strand
TACTTTATTATTACCGAATTTCCTTTTTCTTTCTCAATTTGTGCCTGTTCGTGTAACTCTTTTCTTCTTTCAAGTATATTTTGTGGATAATCTTCTTTTATATAGAATTCTGTATTCTTTAGTGAACTGCTCCTTTTGAGTATATTGATTTTTGTACCTAGTGTGGAAAATGTGGTTACTATTGGTCTAGGTCTCTCCCCTTTTTTTCCTATTCTTTTTATTTCTTGTATATCCTTGCAGTCCAAGTCCAAAGAGAAGTGTTCCTTTACAAAGTTGATCATAATTCTTTCTAGATTTGAATATGATGTTTCTGTTTCTTGTAACCCAAAAAAGACAACATTATTCTTTCTTATTTGTTTTTCTATAAAATATAGTCTTTTTTCTTGATTTTTTAGTTTTTCCTTTAGATTTTCATATTTTTCATCCATAATTTTGAATTTTTCTTCCAAAATACAGTTTATATTTTGGGTTACTTGCTCTGTAACTCTTTCTCCGTTTTTTAAGATCGTATTCTTTTGTTCGTCAAGTTCCTTTTGTATATTTTTTAGTGCATTCATAATTTCTTCCATATTTGTTGAATACAAGATTTTGTTATTGAAGTAATTTGTTATTAGTAGCGCCCTCTCTTGACGGCCGTCTGTAGTACTTGCAAAGCTTACGATCGCTCAATCGAGTCGGTAAAACAGTACTTGTTACTATGGTACAGCTACTCTGTACTAGATGGCGCTAATGTCTATACGTTAATGGTATCTTTTTGCAATGTCATTTAGCATAATAGGTTATTTGTTATTCACGATGTTAAAATGTTAAATGAGTTCACGAATCTATAGTTGTTCGGCACTTCATTGTTCAGTTACTGTTTTGTTTTGAGAAATCAATAACATTTTAGTTTTACTGAGTGTATATTTATATCACTTGAACAGTTTTTGTTATTGAAGTTTTCCACAATTTAACACTGAGTCACACAATAAAAAGGTTTGTCCACATTTAACGTTAGTCATTGGTAACTTATTTTTCACTTTTTCTTCTTTTCACTAAGTAAAAGTACACAATTATTTTTTAATTTAACGATAAATACGGAGCCGAAGTAAACAATAGCACAGTAGCGCCCTCCCTCATAATTTATCAATTTAAATAATTTCCAGTATTCTAGTGTGGGCATATCATCAAATCGAATGTTGTAACAAGGTCATATATTTACGCTACACTTTCATGTCTGCTTGTTTCGTAATCTCGTTTATTTTCAGCTTACATTTTTCAACGCAGTTAGTTGTTATTTTTTTTTTCTCGACACAATTAATTTTTTTACAAAAGTACCATGGTGCGTAATATTTTAATGATAAAAAAAGACATTTAACTATGTGATACCAATGATGCAATACAAAATCAATATTGTGTCGTATTATTTGATAATAACAATTATTTATAATCCAGGCAAATGATACTATTTGTATGGTTTCACAATTATGCTGGTAATATGATTGGTAATTTTGCATCACTGCTCATCTGCCTCCGTGGCGCAATCGGCTAGCGCGTTCGGCTGTTAACCGAAAGGTTGGTGGTTCGAGCCCACCCGGGGGCGACCGTTTTTATTGTAATCGTATACAATTTTATTTTTATATGAGTTTATAAGTTATAACATCAAAATGTTAATTTTAATTGTAATACTAATTATTTAATGCATCTCCCATTTAATCAGATAATATGTATATATACATCAACTTATTACATTAGTATCAAAATTGTAATCATGCGTATTAAATATCTATATAATATTTTTTTTATTTGCTATGAATTGCATTCGCTATGTACAAAAAAATATGAACAAATAAATTCTTATACAAATAAAATAATTATTTCGTATCTAACATTGACATTTTTAAATATAAATTATAAATGATATATTTTAACAGTCTGCAATAAACGAGCATTTAAAACTTCCTTGTATAATTACACCTACTCTATTAAATAACATGGATTTGTAATTAGATAAATAATTAATTGATGATAAAAATACGCAATATAAATAAAGTAATGTCGGCCATGAGATTAATACTTTTTTTTCCAATATTTAAGCAAAAATAGATTGTTTTTCTTGTACTTTGCTATTGTTATAAGAAACCGATGATATGAAAAGCTTTGTTTCTTTTTTAATCGGTGTATTTTTGTTTTTTCTTCCTTTTTATTTTTTAAATAACTTTATCGAATTAGGATAACATCATGTAAACATTGAAGGTTCTATTTGGTGGGAATAAAATAAATAATAAAAAGAGTTTTCATACAACTTTTTGCTAAAATACCGTTATTCAATACAGACGAAACAATAATTAGGTAGCTCAACACCGGATTCATTATAAATAATGTAAACTCATAAATCATTTGTCATTAATTTACGAAACCATTGAATATTAAGCAACTTGTTCTAACAGTTATTTAGCGATCTATCTTTGTGATAAAAAGTACGATGAACCTTTATTTTCGGGTTGAATATCATAAATATATCATTTTTTCACATAAGGTTTCGTAATTTGTTACATTATCTTTTTTGTTTTACTTATAATTTCGTTACATATGTGTAAACAGATGAATTCCAAAAGTTCTTTCTGTTTAAATTTCACGAGAGGGTGATCGGAATTGTTTATACCCATATTATTATCTTGTAAATCTATAAATCTATTAACTATGCTTATAAATAAGTTGTATATTAGTATCTTACTAAATATTATGGTTTTCATTAAGTGTATACCGCCGATTTTTTTTATTCAGATAACATACTCTGAACTCTTAAACAATCAACTGAATTTCGGTTAAATCATACATATCCTGCGTAATATTTCCATAAGTAATATATTATATTGACCACCTCCCTGATGCTGTGGTTACACAGAGTCTATAACCGGGGGGTCTTGGGTTCGACTCCTCAGGACTCTTCTTGGGGTTCACAAAAAATATCTAGGTCTGGCAGGACACAGAAGATAAAGAAAATCGATCAGTGATCAGTGATAGGGGGTCATCGAACTTCATTTAATATATTCTTTTCATACTTTATACTTCATTTAATATATCTGTTTATAATTAATATGTATCAAATGAAACGACCATTTATTAGAACACATATAAATAGTTTAAAGTTTAAGAGTTACTTTAACTCCTGAATGCAAGGAAATCAGAGTGGTTGACTTTTTAATAATAATATTCGTTTTGAGTATGAAACTTTATAGTCTAAATTACCTAATGATCAAACCAATAAGTTCAAATTTTTAATAGTACCCATTGTACTGTATTTTTTTATGTTACATTGCGCAACCCCCGTACGGTAAGCGACTATCACAGCCCATGAATTTGCAGACATATGGCCTCTACAAATGCTTTGTCCGCTTTTAAGCAATATGAGATGAGGAAAGGTTTGTCGACGAGAATGTAAGAATAGAAAGCAATTAGTCTTCTGGCTCCACCATGGCACTCACGTCACCATACGGCAGACATGTACCTTTCGTTAATAGCAGCGCTTGACCACAGCTGGCTGAGATGTAGTTTAAGATGGAGCACGCTTCCCTAGGAGGCCTGGAGACCTCGAGGTCTTCAGGAGGACAGGCCTCCTGAAGACCCTCGAGGTCTTGTACTCGTCGAGGAACACAGACTCAGGAAGCATGTTCCAACTCCTTGCAGTCCGAATAAAGTACGTAATTATGTTCCGATGCAATGATAAAAGCAAATTCGTTTATAATCCGTTTAGCCATAACATATTGTTTGAGTTTGTTAAATTTTATTCATTTGTGTGACTAGAACCGTTCATTATCTTTCCTATGTACTCTATTTACGATTTTATCGTGTCTCTGAAATAAAGAAAGGATAGGTCGTTCGTTTAATATAATCACATACTAAGTATTGCAACACGTCCGTTTCGTTTTGTCCGCAATTCCCATAGCCTTAGACTGTCCTTCACCTTTAGGGAAAACTGGGCCAAAACACGACTTGCACAATCACTTCCTTAAAGGTTGACCTATTACCTTTCGGTAACTAACATTATCTCGAAAATAATTTGAATGTAATGATTTATATTTAAATTCTTTACTAGATAAAAATTACAAAATTATACTTTAAAGAGTTCTAACAAATTCTGTTTGACTTTTTAACAAATTAATTAGATATTGCTTAAGCTATGTTATGTTTAGATGTATACAAAAATGTATCCCATTTCCCTTGGTCCTTGACCATATCACATGGAGTCAAAAATATATAAATTTGTTTAGCACCCATTAATTAGATGTAGATAAATACTAGGACATGTGTGTTTATCTTAGAATGTTAAATAACTCCCTCATATGCAATGGACATTATTAGAATCCATAATTATATACCTACATTCGACTCTAACAGATTCACTAGTTATGACAAGTGAAGTGTGATTCGATGGGTATTAATATTCTATGTTATATGTTATATGTTATATGTTATATGTTATATGTTATATGTTATATGTTATATGTTATATGTTATATGTTATATGTTATATGTTATATGTTATATGTTATATGTTATATGTTATATGTTATATGTTATATGTTATATGTTATATGCTATATGTTATATGTTATATGTTTTATATAGAAAATTCAATACTTTAAAAGTAGTTTAGTTATAGCTTTTCTTAAATAAGGAATGTTTATTCATAAACTAAATTTTATATGTGAAGTTAACAGGTTTAGACTTTTAGAACATTCGTTATAACAACGAAGCGTTATCATCATCAGCCCATATATATTATCACTGCTGGGACACAGGCCTCCTTTGAGGGTTTAGGCCATAGTCTACCACTCTGGCCAAGTGCGGGTTGGCAGATGTCACATGTCGTCTAATTTTTGATTTTCAGACATGCCGGTTTCCTCACAATGTTTTCCTCCACCGTTTTGAGCAGTGGTGATGTTATCCACATGTGCAGATAAATTGAAAAATCGATTTATTTCCATAAAGCATTATTTTATCTGTGGTTATGCATACTTATGTAATCATAAGTATAATTATAATTAGTTGTACTGAACACTAACAATCCGCCCCGGCTTCTAACATATTCTTATAACAAATGGGCTAAATAACACTGAAATAATTTTTCAAATCGGACCAGTAGTTCCTGAGATAAGTGCGTTCAAACAAAAAAACAAACTCTTCAACTTTATAATATTAGTATAGATAAGCAATACGGTTTGTAACTCTACAAGAATATCAAGTAAACGGTGTATAATCTCATTCTTCTGTTTAATTATATTGTCTTTTGTCTTCAATTAGAGGCCAAGTGATGAAAGAGGTAAAAATTGACCAATTTTTTCGGCGCTAATTACTTTTAATTGTTTTGTTAGTTTAACTATATGACGGGAGGCAACTGGATGAGTTAAAAGAATATTTATACATATTATGTTTAACTCTCCACACACAACTTTATACATAAATTTCTGTGTGTATTTGTAAAATTATTTACCTATGTATTCTTTTAAAATGTCTGATGTCCGTAAAACAAATTCGTCCGATGTCAGTAAAACAGACACTGAAACAAGTCAAGTTCTCGTTAGTAACCCTCCTCAACTGTATGTAAATCTAGTAATTTATCAAACCAAAACGTGATTAAAATGAACCACACATTTATCTATCTATTAAATACAATCAAAAGTATGCTACAATGGTATTGGACATAACAATGGCCACCATTCAATCGCGAAATTTCCCATCGTCAAAAGATAGAAATACACTGGCCCATTGTTGTAATATTACAAAAAATAATATATTACATTACCAAGTAGATAGCTTGCTGTTACAGAAATTAACAGCAAATTGCCGTCATTAAATAGATTAACAAATATATAATCGATGGATAATTGACATTATCGTTGGAACATAAAAACTGGGAATAGTTATGCACATTTTGCATGAATAACGGATTTTAAAATATGTCTCATTAATTAGATTATATTAGTATTTTCTAGTGTTTGATTTTACGCGAGTACTATACATTTAGAAATTAAAGATTTTGATAAACGGATTTTAAACGCGATTTATTCATTATATTATTAACCCGCCGTATCGAACACTTTACGTTCAAACCAAATCCGATCCAATTTCTAGATTGTATTAGACATAGATTGACATATCCACAAACTTTTTATTGTCGATGCAACGCAAAACCTCATAACCTAACGATATTGTTCTATTATACTTATAATATGTAATCCATAGATTATACACATATATACTGTAACCCGCAGTGACACTCGCGCGGTACACGTGCAAAAAATAGCCTATGTACTAATCTTCACAAGATGGGAGACCATCATAGACAAATAACGTGACACGTAATTTATATATATTAAGACTAGCTGCGCCCCGCGGTTTCACCCGCGTAAGTCCGTATCCCGTAGGAATATCGGGATAAAAAATAGATGTTAGCCGATTCTCAGACCTACCCAGTATGCTTACCAAATTTCAGAGGAATCGGTCAAGCCGTTTCGGAGGAGTATGGCAACGAAAACTGTGACACGAGAATTTTATATATATAGATGTTCCTACCAACTTTTGATTAAAACAACCTTTGTTATAAAATAGTAAAAGGGCTGAGAGCTCTAAGAATTATAAAGCATTATAGCAATCTTCCTTCACATGTAGAATTATTGCCCATTGTATGTAAACAACTTGAGTCTTTTTTCTTTTTAATTTCTCTGCTACTAATGCTTTCTTTTTAATGTTTTGTTTTATATTGCTTTATAAATGAGACAATTTAAAGAACTTTGATGACGATGAAGGTGACGCCGGTTCGCATACCGCCTCGTGATCAAATACTTATTCTATTCTGTAAACATTTCTCAATGCTTTATTTTCTAGACCCATAGATATAATAAAGGAAATTGGTTAATAATTTTCAAGTAAAAAAGGAAGACAAATTTCTGAAAAAGCAAGGTTTATAAAAACAAAATGTATTTTGCTTGTTTACCTTTCTCCCTTGCTTATCGTATCTATATGAAATTTGGTACCGGTTGCCGGGTAGAGATCACTATACAGTGTTAATGTCGCCCATTATGCTATATCATTACATATTGTTTCTTTCAATTTATTTATTTTGATGTGCAATAAAGTGTTAAATAAATTAATTAAAAATCACGGTAGGTATTAATTGATAAACCTGTGTTGTGTTTGAATATAAAGTGAGATTTCAATAGGCCTCAGATGTAGTCAAATATATATTTTGATTAATAATAATTATTTGCAGTTGGATGGTTTTGTTTAAATTAATGCAAATAAGTACAAATAAAGGAATTTATCACTTTTTACGTTGATAAATGGAGTCGATGACCAAATTGGAACCAGTCTCTATTCAAGGAATGATAAAATTAAATTTATAATAAAACGATTATTATTGATATCCGCTTACATGAACAGAAAAGGTAGGTGACCTCATAAAATACTTTTATTTAATTAATGGAGACTGATGCTTTAGTATTCCGTTGGTAAATGGTAAAAAGCTGAGCATAAAACTGGTATATAAAAGAAGTAAGAGAATACTAAGTAATTTAAAAACCTTCGTTCTTTCGTAAAATATCGTAAACGTAATATTTTTCATTGTATACAAACAAACGTTGTACTTTTTTCACACCATAAGAACCTCCCTTATGCCTTTAGCGATTAATTTTTATATAGATACGTAGCAATAGTTCCTTATTAGCGTGTTCACACACTCAAAAAACAAAATTCTTTTTTATATTCGGTGTTAAGAACACCAGTAAATGTATTGGTTGGACATTTCAGAAAATAAATTAAAATCGCTATTATGTTTAGTCAGTCAACTTCATAATAAATCAATTCGACTGTTTTTCGTGCTTCTTACAACATAACTCTTTAATTTTCTATTGGAAGCCTGGTGCCTCCCATCATCAACATCAGCCCATATATGTTCCCACTGCTGGGACACAGGCCTCCTATGAGGGTCCCTATCATAATCCACCACACTGGCCAAGTGCGCGTTGGCAGATGTCACATGTCGTCGAACTTTTGATTGCACATGCCGGTTTATTCACGATGTTTTCCGTCGCCTTTTTAAGCAGTGGTTATGTTATCCTCATGTGCAGAAAAATTGAAAAATCAATTTATGGGGCCCGTTTGATATCATTTAAATTTGTTCTAGGTCTAATAATTAGAAGGCGAATTAGTTTTAAGCTAAAAATACTTAAACATTGACACAACATATAAAATATAGCAAAAAAATATTTTTGATTCACTCTAGCTGCGTGATAAATGATGTCAATGACATCAGATGTTTGGAATTAAATATAAAATACTGCTTCGGTTTTTCACCTTACATAATAAATAACTTAATTTTTTCGATAGTCTCGTTTTACCGACGCATTAATTTGAAGCTGCAATATTTAAATCATATCAAATTATTCTTTAGGACGAAGTATAGCTGTAAAGATATTCGATTCTTTTCTAATTGGCTCTGAAAATAAATACTGCAGAAATACTCTTCTAGTATCTGATTGGTTCAGTATGTCATATGTTTACAAATTTCTCTTCGTAGGTCATGGAAATTCATACATCCATCCTTTTGCATATTATTCCTTTAACTTATCTTTACGTACCAAGACGAGTTGCTTATCAAAATCATCTGAATCAGTGTAGCTATAATTAAACCTAAAAATATATACAATATGTTTCCTCAACAAAATTATTTAATATGCAATTTTTGTATATTTTAAGTTTTAACCAGATAACTATACTAGTACCTAGGGACTACCTACTACACTAGTACAAGTCGTCCTCTGAATACTAAATAGCTACTAAAAATATACTAACTAAAACAGGATGCTTTTTGTAGAGAAGTGAGGGAATGAAAATATATACTCGCAAACGAAGTCTAACGTAGAAAGCTAAATTAATGTAATAAAACAAACTAAGATTAAAAAGCATATATTATACTATGATATTGGTAGATTCATAGCACGAGGGGAGTTATTTTAGGTCTATCAGCAAGGCAAACTTATCGTTATATACAAAAAAAGAATAAAAAACATCCACTTAGTTAATTTCACGCGTGATTATCGGGCGGATCTTGTAGCATTAGCAATAAATAATTGACCTTCACTCATTCGACCATACAAGGATCTCATTAATGCTCTGAGGAATCTAAATTCAAGATAACTTCAATAGTTTTAGATTTTTTTTTCCTATTTTATTAACATTTTTGCATATATGTGATAACATTTCTCTGACCAGTTTGAAATGTCAAGTGTCATTGGCCAGCAATAATGGGAATACCATTTTTTACAAACAAAATGTATCCTTTGTATGGCTTGGTAGGAGCCTGTGGAGCACGGGTATCACTATTTTAATTAACTGTAGCTATTGCCGTTTAGGTGATTATTTTTTAATTGGTAAAATTATTGAGCATTAAAAAAAAATTTTTTACATACATACCTGAAAAAAATTGAATTTACTGACTGCTAATTTTTCACGAAAGAACACAATCAAACAGAAAATATCATAATTTTTTGGGATCTGTGAAAAAAGAGATTAACTTTTGATGTATTTTTAGGAGGAATAATATAATTCCAGTTCCAAGAAATCAAATGTTCAGAACTTCTTTGAATAGAGCGCCACCTATTAACATAAATTTGTACCTCTCCCTCATGAACAAGTCAGGAAGGTAGTATCTTCTAATACTATGTGCAGATGGCGTTCTTTAAAACTCCATAAAATATTATACCTATCTTATCTTATACCTTTAAACGAGCAATTCTTGTATATATATATACATAAGAATCTCGGAATCGGCTCCAACGATTATCATGAAATTTAGTATATAGGGGGTTTCGGGGGCGATAAATCGATCTAGCTAGGAATCTTTTTTAGAAAATGTCATATTCGTGTTTTATTCGTGTTTTTTTTTTCTTGACATCTATTGGTGAATAATAATACTATTTTGCTTCGTAGATAGCTGGACAACTGAAATAACACATAGGCACTTTTAATACCGATATTCCTACGGGATACGGACTTACGCGGTTTCAACCGCGGGTCACAGCTAGTGATGATTAATGATTACATGTATGGTATAATGGTTATCATTTAATTTTCTCTATACGGACGCAATTTAATATTAATAAGTATGTACTTAATAGTATTATGTTAACTATGCCCATAGTGTCCTCTTCGGTTCTTCATGTCCTATGGAATTTAATATTAATGTTACCTTTTTAAGTACTTCAATTGTTTACTTCGAAATTATTTTATTTCAACAAATTTTAAAAAATTGAAAACATGAGACGTAAATGTCTATTTTTCACTCTTCAATCTTCTCAATGTTTTGCACGTTTTCTATTATCTTTTTAATTTCTAGATTTGTACTAACAAGCATTTGTTTTTATACATCAATAACCAGAGAATAATAAAGGCAATATCAAAATAAAACAATATACATATTATTATTATTCCTGACTGGTCACTATTCCTTTCTTAGTAATTTGCACTTCTTCGTCGCGCCTTTTCCTCACTTTGCCATTGGCGGAAACGGCGTGACGTCATCGCGCCCACGCGGTCTGCGTGACGCAATCCAATCGATGATATCCCCATCTCGTTCACACCTATGAAAAGCAATGGTGTTACGTTTCATTCTTGAAGGAATGTTTCCAAATTCAAAAATCGTAGGCGTCCTCGTGCGTAGAGTCGATCCGTTTGTCAATGTAGTCTGCAACCATGCTCAAGATTTTAAACCCTGTTTATTTACTGTTTGTGTAATAACAACAATGTTTGTCATTGTAATTTTATATTTTATTTTATTTCAGAAATTTTTAAGTTGTTTTTTTTATTTAACACAATTTCAATATGAGTCAGATATTAATGAAAATTTTTAACAGGTCTATTTCAGAAGTAATAGCCTATTATTCGGTACTTCGAGATTCAAAACTCAAAATTCACTGGTATTGTACTGATTTTTTCAAAGAGCGATGCATATTGTAAAAAAGTTGTCTAACGAGTTTTGTTAGTAAGTTATATTTTATATGAATTCTTACTACTTTTATTTAATTATTGGAGAACATTCTATTGGGCTTGTAAGTTGAACGAAGCTTTTCTATGAATGGGATATAGACAGGACGTAGGACCGTAGTCAGTGTCCAGCGATGAAAATAATTTATTAAGTATTTTCATTCACAAGCCGCGATCATGATAATATCGCCAATTTATTAAAGGTATAAGAATATTGTGAAACAATATAGTTCCCTTTGATGTACAAATTTGTGGAAAATTGCGTTTTTTATGCGACCGTATTTGTTGCATTAAACAAAAAAATTGGTAACTGCTAATGATTTTAAAACGAATTTTTTGTATTTATATTATTTTGCGATTAAAATTTCAGTTAACTATAGACTATATATAGACAGTGTAGACTATAGACTAGCAAATACTATTTATTATTTAAGTTGGACATATCACATAATTGGAAAGACCGTAAGATTATAATCTCGCGAGTTTATAAACAGCAGAATATTGTGATCCGTAACATTTTGTTTACAATTGAACGTATTATTTTTCGATAGATTATAAATTATAATCCGTCGAATTGAAACCATTCGACAGTGCGAATGGCGAGTTAGAATATAATCTAAAATGTTCATTTTTTTTCTATATATATTTTTTTTTATTGTTTATATATTTATAATAGATGTATTGGACTACTAAATGTATCATTTTAAATATATTTTTCATAGTCTGTTTATAGTTTGCAATGTCAATGTTCAAAGAAATTGAAGTGGAAACGCGATTGACCTGTGATACTCATTAAATTAGTCACATTTCTACGAAAAACATATAAACGTCGTACGTCCTTATGAGGTCATCAATTCAGCTATCGATTTAATAAAAAACTACATCACAACAAGCTGTGAACAAAGTATGAATCCCTGTTGAAAATTTTCTGTCGAATGATTGAGGATAATTTACTTAACATTGCAGGAGATGTCAGAGAAATGTTTTATGCTCGTGTAAACGCGATTATAATATGTTGTTGAGAAATTTAAGGGGCCATTCATGAATTTCGTCACACGAATTTTAGGCTCTTTTGAACCTCTCCCTCCCCTCCCCTTAGTGTGATGTCACAAAGCTTTGACCAAGGGGAAGGCCCCTTGTCACATTTTGGTAATACCCAACCCCCTTTTAAACGTGTGACGTAAATTTTGGACACTTTTCTTTTTTTGTTTATTTTTTTTATCTGGACAATAACTGCAAAGATTTTGTTAAATTTTCAAAAACAGTTTTACCGGGCGGAACTAACCAGAAAGTTTCTAAAAATTTGAATTTAATATATACCTATTTTTTTTTGTGGGAAAATCTTGCATGGATATCCAATTGGGTTATGTCGTATTCCTAAACTAAAACCCCGCTGTGTTCCGTCGAGCCGCCTAAGTGAAGGGGTGCTTGTTGGAATTCATCCGTGGCCACATTAATATATACCTAAATGATTGTTCATATGTGTTCCTATTGTATGTACCATACCTGACCTTGGTGTTCCATTGTCGAACTGTTTCGCACTTGGCATCCAACTT
This sequence comes from Zerene cesonia, assembly GCF_012273895.1. Lineage (NCBI taxonomy): Eukaryota > Metazoa > Arthropoda > Insecta > Lepidoptera > Pieridae > Zerene > Zerene cesonia. The sequence goes on along the minus strand of NC_052128.1, from coordinate 2,780,744 downwards.
GGCCCTACTATTTGGTTAAAAGAAAGATAAATGATCACAGAGTCAGGGCTGCAACTGTAGAATTTTGTGCCGCCTTTATCTTTACTACCTTTACTTCTATCTTATCTTCATTATCGTCAGTCTATTCTTCTATACTACTAATATAAATCTACAGAGTTTGTTTGTTTGAACGCTCATATCTCGGAATTTCATAAATTCTTTCACCGTTAGTTACGTAGGTGATACCGGGGTGTTGTTATATACATATAGGGCGAAATATGAGCGAAGCCAGGGCGGACCCTGATACAATATAAATAAGTAGATAATTTCGGAAAATAATGCCGAAGGAAAAATAGTTAGTTACAATAATGAGCATGATAGAATTAATCAATGAAATCACAATTAAAAAAACGTCCTTTATGAAAAGCATAACCATAAGGATTTCCTAACACCTACAATTATTTACCAACATAATGTATTTACTCAAATGTTTTCAAACCTAGTGTGTAATATTATTTGCGTAGCAGCCCTGCAAGTGCGAGCTATTTTTTGGCTCCACCAAGTTGCGTCTATCCTCGGTCTAGCCAGATCGGCGCCAGAGCGTCTATTCCTAGCTTATCTTTGACATTGCGACTTATTGATAAAAATAATGACACATGCGTTGCAGTATCTTATGATACCTTTGCTGCATTTTTTTGAAAAGGCAGAGAATTTATCTTTTGCATACAAGTGATTAACATAATAATTGATTTGAATATATGAAAATTATATTAACTCAGTTTTGTTTTTTATAGCTTTTCAATTTATGAAAACTTTTATTAACCACTTTTTGTATAATTTGCATAATACATAGGCATATTTTTGTGTTATAGCGGGCAACTGAGCAGGTCAACATTCGCAGAGGTAGTGCCTCTGCGAATGCGCTGTCCGCTTTTAAGAAGTAAGGGATAAGGAAAAGATTGACGACTGGAAAAAGGAAATGGAAACAGGCCTTTATAACATACATATTCTACTATAAGCATATATTATGCAAATGGATAGAAATCTAAACAGTACTTAAATTATGAACAGGCATATGAAAATATATTATTGTAGAGTAAACATAACAGTTAAGTAAGGATTAAGTATTGTGCAACTTAACATGATTCACGCGCATGACGCAAATATTGCATAATTCCATTTTCCAAAGTTGAACTTGACAAAAAACTATGACATATATATCCAATATTACAAACATTACATTATTGATAAGAACCTGTTGCATAATTTTTTAATTATGCCACAAAACTGCAAAATTTTTAAGTGGGAGATTGTAATGTGGGATTCATGATTATGGCGCAATTTCAAAAATCTATTAATCAATACAAATGATCAAAACGTTTGAGCCCAAACATTAAAAAAATTATAATCGGTCTAGTTAATAATGACATTAATCTTATTTTAGTTTCAATAATAAACGAAATTTCATCTCAAATAATAAAAAATATTAAAGAGTTATTAATAAAAATGCTAAAGATATATCACCAGTAATAAGTATATCTCATATCAGATTGTATTATAGTCGTCACAAAAATTGTAGTTTAAAAATATCTTCATATACCTCTATATAAAAACTTGGTGTTACGATAAAGCACGAAAATAGTTTACAAAAACCTCCGCTCCAGTTTTACAAATAAACCTTTATGTGTCAATAATACCATTCTTCGTAAGGGCAAATATTTTTAGTAAGGCTACGTCGTAGCTCCCGTAGCACGCTACGACGGTTAAAAATAGATAATTGATGTCATCCAAGCTAACCTCCGCAATTTGAGTCACCACATTTGATTGTTTTAATTTTTGCCATATAGGATTTTTTAATACTCAATGATTAGCCCAAATGACGTAATACGGCAGGTCATGGTTTATCAGGTAATGACAAAATGTATGGAAGTTTTGAACGGAAGGCTCAGCTTATGTCCGTACATACATGCGCGTAGGTGTATTTTGGCGGGTAGTCAGTTCGCATGCGTGATCCGCGGCCGTCCGCAGTCCTGCCACCATTCTTTAGTTGCATACCGAACTCCTTCGCGAGAGGACGTATCGATATCACGCGTTTTCCACCAACCGTTTCACCAACAAAAAGTGTTTTTAAACAGCAAATTACATACCAAAATTTGTGTTAAAACCAAGAGGAGATAGAGTAGAAGTCAATCGTGTTCGAATTTGCTTGCAGGGGTGATCAGGGAGGCGGAAAACGGTAAACAAATAGGTTCTGTGCTGTAGCGATTTTTGTGAATGAATTTAAGATGGTGGACGGCTATGCGCGATCGCGGAGGTGGCGTCGCCGTCGAGTTTTATGACCGTCGTAGACCAGCGTAGTGGGTATTGGGATTTTTTTGGGTTATCGGTGTAGGTGGTGGTCAGGCAAGGCAGCGGGCGTGGCGAAGCGTGCGGTGCGCGAGTGTGCGTGCGATCGAATTGAATGAATGGAAATGACGTGCGGGCGGCTAATGTATGTTTGATAACTGCACGGTTATCGGACACTCTAGCCTTCTGAACTATTATTAGATCAATTTAGCCTCCTTATATCGTTTTAATACTGCTTACTATCTCTATGTAAATGATGACTTAATGTAAATTCTGTGAAGTCTTTAAAAATAGATTAAGCTTCTGTGGCGAGCCGCGTTATTATTTTGGGATACTTAAGTATAGTCTAAGTATAGGTAGTTATTTAATTGGACCATTTTTATTTAGATGACTCTCTATGATTGTATATTTGCGTGTTTTGGGGCACCTAACCTACTAAATATAATCTTAATAATTTCAATACCAGCTTAACTGTTTTCATAATAATTTTACAAACTGATCGTACGTTTTACTTCACAGCGAGACAGTTAACACATAATTAATTACGCAAGTACGTTATTTATGACATTTTTAAATCATTATCGTCAATAAAATATAATAGTCACTGTTTGTTTTATAATATCTATTTTTCCGTTTTATGGATATGCAAATACGCTTCAAGCTACATATACACAATGTCACACCAAGTAGTAACTTTCGAATCAATATTGCAGCCTTGTGTTCAGATAGTCTGTTTGCGTTTATGACGATTTTAACACGCTATTTATTTCTGTCCCTTCAAATCCGTGGCTATAAACGTTTGTTAAATTGAAACGGATGGGGAACTGTATTTAGGGGCGTCTAATGAAAACTAAGAGATATCTAATCTGTTTTATATGTTTTTTATTGTTTACATTGAGTTAAAAATATATAAATTTACAAATTGGGACCTTTGAGAGTATGCAAATTTTGGAATTTCTTGAAACAGAAATGACGCAAAGATCACTGTAATTTTTTTAACGAGTAATGAATACACGTTTTAAATAAAAACATGATTCAAATGGGATGTATGCTATCAATACTAATATTGTATTTATTGGAGGTAATTTGGAGTAAAGTTCAAGAACCAGGATCAAACATGGGTTTCTTTTTTCTCATTAAATTCCCGCATGTTGTTTGACGTCATTTGTTGCTAATGCAATATAACTAATAGTTCACCCCAGCTTCGTTCGTGGTATAGCATATAGCACATAAGGAATACGCTCCTATTCAAACGTTGAAATAATATTGGTATAGGTCCAGTAGGTCCTGAGAATAGCAGGTTCAAATAAACAAACTCTTCAGCTTTAAATTATTAGAATAGATAATAACTTATACATTTTACACATAGGCTATATTTTACTCATAATCGTCAGTTTGGAATAAAGCTGAAGAGTTTGTTTGTTTGAACCCACTAATCTCAGGAACTACTGGTCCGATTTGAAAAATTGTTTCAGTATTAGTATTAATATTCTTTTTTCATAATTTTCTCATTTAACCGTAATATTGACACTCATACAAACACACACCTGACCGATAACAACATAAGTTTTAATAGGCTGTGTAATATTAAATCAAAGTAAATATAATGTTGGATCACTTACCACAAAAGTGTCCATATATATACTATTAAAAAAATTTAATCAGATATAAAAACCTTTATTATATGAAATATTTTTATATATGTAATATTGCGGCTTTTGTATTTTAATTTTATGCTATATAAAAATAACACAAAGATTTTTTCACGGAATCTTTTTTAGGAACTAAATAAGATTAAAATCTCAGACTAAATATAAGTCTGACATTTTTAGTCCTAAAAACGCCACACCTCCACAAAATACTTGTTTGATATAGTGCTTCTAGGGATGTAGGGTAAGGATGCCGGAGTCCCATTTCCTTTTCTTCACCCTTCCAAGCTCATTCCTTCTTTACCGTCGTCAATCCTTTCGACATCCCTTATCTCTTCAAAGCTGGAAACGCATTCGTAGAGGCATTACTTTTGCGAATGTTCGGTGTGTTGGTAATCGCTTACTACCAGTTAAACCACAAACTACAAAGACGTCCTAATTATGCTAGCATAACAGTCAGTAGCCTAGACAATAATGCAATATCTAGAACGCATCGTGCCCATATGAATCCGCATTATGCGGGTAATCCATCCGAAGCCTCTAAATCTCATTTAATCTATCCCTTTTTGCTAAAAATAGAATAAAATTTTATGTGTCACGTTTCAATATCCCACGTTTTGATTAATAATAAATGTATTTATGTAGTTGAAACGATATAAGCTTTCACATAGTAGCCTATTTGGCTTGTTCATTGCAAGTACGACTGTAATATAAATGGGGTGGTATAGTCGTTTTATTCTTACTTATACTACTAGTTATGTTATCTGTGCTTATACTTCTAGTAACCTGTAGCTAAATCTGATAAACATGCCATTTACATATACATATGTGTATCGATATAAACACGAAGAGATTCTCTGTAAAAAACTTTTTTTTTAACAAATATTACGCGTTTATTCTACATCCCGATATAATTGAATAAAGCATTTACCCTAAAGCAGTGTACAATACATGGTAATTTTCCACCAGCTACAAATGTCATAAGCACTAATAAAAACTCTCTCTTACAGATCCACAAAACCTTGCTGGATAATCCAGGTCGAGACACGTTTGAAATGTAAACCATATTCCATATCTGGGTACGGAAAAAATTCAGTTGAGGATAACAAATGCGCTCGGTCAAGCACCATCGTGCCTGGTGCACACTATGACACGCTCGCTACAACATCGCGACGTCAGAATATGATAAAGGTATGTTTAGTTTGTGTACATTTCGTAAAATGTCTAAAGTTATATAGAATATCCACAATGTACCGAGGAAACGTTGAAGAATACTATAAGGTTGCTTTTACCTTTTATGAGAGCCAAATTTTTGAGCGGCTGAACTTAAATTTTGACGTAAACGTTAGAGGAAATTATAGAGAACTAAATAAAAGAAAAAATAAACACTTGCAACTTTTTAATTTATATCAATATATAATACAGAATTCTGCCATTGTACTTTGAAATTAGCGTTTATGCCATAAATCATAAACAACAACGCAAAGTACTCTCAAAGCAAAATTATGAAATTTGGATTGAGATTTGCGAATAAATTATTTTAGCTTTTTTATTTTATAAGGATATATCTGTAAGGCAAATTGCAATATAGAAGGTTGAGCTGTAGTGACCTTGGAAGTACATAAAAATACATTTTTATACAACTATATTCTCCGTTGTGAAAGGTTTGTCAGATTATCATACAGACATTTACTTGAAGAAATTAAAAAGACACCTCAGAAGAAATTGATCACAAAGTCTGTTTTTGTCTCGAGGACCATAGGTTTAGTACCCAAACACTTTCTGCATATTCCATAACATGTCACGAGAATATGTAGCGTAAATTAATTATTTACTTAATGGATAAGCTCCAAGAAACAAGGCAGTTATATTATAGCACATGCCAAATATTTAGGTCGTGGACCGGGCGCCTAGCCAACCCTGTCACAGGCAGCCGATGAAACCGCCAAATTTTGTTTCTTACAATACTTGTAACTTTCAAAAGCTGGCTGGTAATGTGTTATATTTTCTCTATACGAACGTTTAAAATATGCAATATATGCAAATAGATATCTGCTTGCAAGGAAGAATGCTAAGAAAAGCCATTGCAGGATGATGTCTACGACACATAAAACCGAAAGAGTAGAAGAAAGCCGATCCGATTGGTAAGGCGTCGTCCATTTAGAAGTCCGCCTAATTAGCGTTTTTTTTTTTCACAAATAAAAAGAAAACAATCAAAGATGTCGATACCTTTTTTTAACAATGCTTGAGGAAACCGAAGACTCAGTTTATGTAAATGTTTTTAATTTAATATTGTGACATAAATTTGTATTTAGCTTATGTTGTTTTTCGTAGAACAACTAATTATAAATAGGAAAAATTTACATAAATTATGAACTTAATTCATTTATATAAATTTATTGCGTATATGTTACAAAATGTCTTTAAAATTATATTCCCAATAGCAAAAATAACGAGTTATCATACTACATAACATGCATATTTCTTAAACGATGTCACCAGCAACCTAGCGAAAAAATAAACAGCCTATTAGGGAGGCGGCGCGACCTCTCACATAAGACGGGGGCCACTCCTAGAGCAAAACGCATCGCTGCATACACTTTTCATAAAATATTTACCAACTTGTAATGCAAACTTTTTCTTGGAAAAAGTGTAATATATGCTGCGAGATTTTGCGGTAACTTGACTTTATAGGATACTTAGAACGTGGAAAGTTAGCTATGTATTGCATACGAGGAAAATGTACTTAATATATCGTGGAGCAAGTATATATCTGGCTTCTTTTTTTGCTATGATGAATACTCGATATAATAATTGCTTGCAATAGGGTTGCGAATAATCGATAACTCTCATCATATTATGCATCGCACATTTCGATTTTTTGTCGTGTTATATGTAAGTTGTCTATTTCTATCGCTCCGATCTTCGTTTGTCTGTGTCATATTTTGTAATAATAATATTTAACACCAATCTGATTACCAAATTTACTCACCTTCTGTGGATTTTTTAACAAGAAAAATACATTGTAAACAATTTAAATATTGTCATTCAATGTAGTGTTTTGGATACTAAAAAATAAATATTAGTACGGCCAATAAATAAATTTGCTTAACATTAGATCATCTTCTATTTGACTTATGCATACTAAAAGCAAGAAACGTTATGTGAGCTTTCGCAGAATGCCCACCAATCGAATGTATCACACCTTAAATCTCGATAAAACAAAAGACAATCAACGGAAATTTTGAACACTAAATGTTGTAGCAATCAATAATTATACCCGTGGTATATATACTATTTATACTTTTAAGCATGTTGCCTCATTGAACATTTCACGAGTCATTGAGAATAATTAATTTAACAAAATCAGGAACTTATTAATAGACTGTTATAAATTGCCAACTATTCTAGAATGGAGTTTAAAATTAAATTCAAATGGGAACGAAATATTGACTACAAATAAACGTGTCTACATATTTTATCAACTCGGCGTTTAATTGATATGGACGCCAATTTTATTGGTTTAATTGAACACGCTAACAATCAAACAACAAATACAAGGCGAAAGATCTATTTGCCAGTTCATTACCATGGAACTTTATTTAAACTTCTGTCTATAAGATTCGAACAGGAATAATATGGAATACATTCGAAATATAAGTTACTAGCTTTTCGCCCGCGGCTTCGCCCGCGTAGAATTCGCTTATATCGCGCGACACGGTAAGGAGTATTTTCTTCGCATCAAAAAGTGTGGTTTGTTCTTTCCCACTTTCATCTCCATCTTTATACCAAGTTTCATCAAAATCGGTTTGACAATAACGAACTTTCATACAAACTTTCATCCCCTCTTTCAACCCTTTCTACCCTTTTTTCGCGATAAAAAGTATCCTATGTTCTTTCCCAAGTTCATTTCTATCTTCATATCAAATTTTGTAAAAATCGGTTCAGTGGTTTAGGCGTGAAAGCGTAACAGACAGACAGACAGACAGACAGAGTTACTTTCGCATTTATAATATTAGTAGGGATGTTATGAGCTCATTTGTAAGGAATCTTACTGTTACCATTTCGAGACTATCCCTGTTTTTTTGTTATAATTACTTTAATATACTTACTTTAATCACGTTGGAGAGAAGATCACCCAAAAGGATATTTTATATCCCGTTATTTTAATGCCAAAACATTAACCAATTTCAAATACTTTTATGTAATTTTAGTTCTTGGTACAGTTATGGCGCATGGTAGAGTTATATAATTAGATACATAAACTTGTCATCAGTTAACATTCAACGTTATTTAAATTCGTTAAAATTCATCCTACAAAACAAAACAACTATTTGCATATAAAAAATGCATAAACGATTCTATAAACATACAGTATCAAGTTGTCATTTGCAAAAGATAAGTAAACTAAGAAATGCACCTATATTGGATCGGGTCCAAACTTCACCAATTATTTTTAAAGTGTCATAATATTATAGAAACCTATATGAAAAAGTCTTATACATATGAACGTTTGAATCCACGTCAATGTGAGGTGTTTAGTGCTATTATTTTCCGCCCAAACAACCTAAACAATACGCAATCATCTTCAAAAATTCTTTCTTCAACAAAAGATTGTATATAATTAATTGCACGACCTCAATCGTACCAAAATTGAAATCGTTTATATCCAATGAGGAGTAGCTCATTTCCCAAATACCGTTAATGTAAAGAGCATAAAACCAGCAGTATAGACGACCTTGGCTGACGGCCTCCAAGCTTTTTTATGTAATGTAAAAGCTTCGCTAACGCTGACAGTCACAAAGTAAACTTCAGCAATGTCTGTGGGCTGTATATCGTGGTTGGACATTTTCATCCACCAGCACCATGTCTACATTTATAGGTTATGTTTTTAATTATGGAAGTAAATTTAAATAGAAGTACGATAAATGTTGAATTTTTTAGAACGTGTTATTGCAAGCATTAGCCAGAGAAGGTTCATAAGTAGATTACTCTTATTTCAAAAACTGGTAATAATGTATGCAGTGAAACGGCAAATTTGAGAGGGCTAAGTTTTTTATTGTTCTGAATGGTTATACTATGATATAGTTACAACGTATTATAATTTTCTAAGATAACAATCGTTACATTAGAGCCAAACATAATATTAAATGAATATTACAATACATTTACAATTGTACTAGGTGTCTCGTCCAGATACGCGGCAATAATGTCCACTAATAATAACAAAATGGTGTAACATTTCCAATAGCTACTTTCATCCAAACCACCTTAATACTAATATCGTAACTTACTTTACTCTGTGATGACGTCATGACACACCTTCATTGATAAGGTGACCGATGGTACTCCGAGTGGATGCTATGCAAGCATGAATGGATTTTTCAAAGGTTAAAGAACGGGTGTGTTCTTAATAGAGAAGACTATACAATTTATTATAGCATAGACTATCAATTAATAAACTATGTCCGAACCGGTGGTAAATGTTAGGTATAACTGTGTAATATGACAAAAGTGGAAATCTAGTCGAATGAATAAATGTTTGAGTTTGAGTTTGAGTTTATATATTTAGGCTATTAGCAGATGTACATCAACAGATATATCACCATCAATAGATGTACAGGACACATTGAATGCACAGACAGACACAGAAAGTATATCCTAATTGTTAGTAAAGGCTAAATTAGCGCTGCATGCGCTATACAAATTCGTTACATCCAATTTTACGAACGAGTTTTTTATGTTTGTAAGAGATAAGCTCAAAAACTGTGTAACTGAATTTCGTAATTCTTTCATTATCAAAAAGCTGAATTGTTCCTGATGACACAAACTTTATAATATCCAGCAAAAGCAGGAAAGAGCCGAGGCGATTGTGCATTCTTTTCAAAAATCTTCGTTCTATTAATAAAAACCGTATACATTATAATTTGTTCATCTTTATGAAACTATTAAATAATATACGCTTGAATAAAATACATAGAAAAAAAATCCTGAAAAGAAGGTGTTTTTTTTTTTATATTACAGTCGGCAATGGAGCTGGTGGGACGCCTGATGGTAGGCGCTACCACCGCCCATGAACATTTGGAGAGGCATAAGGTCCATTACAGACCTTACGCCTCTACAAATGGATTGTCGACTTTTTGGGAAGGGATTAAGAAAGGATTGGTGATCGGAATTAGGGAAAGGACTGGGAAGGGTAAGGAAAAGGATATGGGCCTTCAACTAAATGTGTGATTTTCTGTCAGTATGGGTACCATATAGCCCAAAGTCAATTCTTTTAATAAACGAAACCTTAAACTACACATGTGTTGCAAAATAATTGAATGTTTATTTATACTTTTTCAGTAAATATGAACAACTATTACGATTGATAATAATTAATACTTTGTTACACGTGTAGCGTTAGGATCACGCAAGTGTATGTCAAAACATATTTTTAATTATTTAAACGGTTAAGATTTACAAGGTACATTATTATATATTTTCTATCACCTTATTTCTCCATCTGTGACGGAAAAAAAGGAATACATCTGTGTCCCCCTATAGTGTACTAGCCTTAGAAATCTGGCTTTTAATTCAAAAATTTTGTTTTATTATTTTAGTTTATTGTCACAGTAGCGTTTTCCATAATCAAATGACCAAATGACGAATTGAGTCTCTCTTCAAAAGTAACTTATTAGAAACTAGCTGTTGCCTGCAGGTTTGCCCGCGCGGTCATAATAAATTTTCATGAGACAAACTTTCATCCCCTATTTTATCCCCTCGGGAGCAGTATACATCAAAATCCTTATCCTAAGCGGATGCCTACGTTATCTATCTGCATGTCTAATTTCAGTCTGATTCGTCCAGTGATTTGGGCTATGCTTTGATAGATCACTATATTAGTCAGTCATCTTTGAGTTATATATATTTAGATTTAATCATACACAAGAACTCGCAACTGAGCTATATATTCTATTAAAAACTTCCTAATTCTCTATGCACGAGTATCTGTAAGCATCTGCAATCATTGATATAAATAAATAACTGCAATATAACGATTAATGTTATGCAAGTAACTTGTACCATAAAAAACAATAAGTCACAAATAATTCAAAATGACCTAAATATGGTAAAGTACGATCTGCACAAACTTTGTTCACATTTCTGGAAGGTTTCCAAACACAAAACTAATCTACATATTGTAAAATAACTCGTAATGATAATACAACGGCATTGGTGAAGCGGATGTGGTTAGCGACTAACTTTGACCATTAAATAGTGCGTTTGGATTTTTAACTTTTAATTAATTGTCCTCTTTAATATATGTGTAGAAATTGGATTATATTTAAGTAGCTTTTGCCCGCGGTTTCGCACGCGTTAAATTTAGAGAATGTTCATGAATGTTAGTATACATATAAAACTTCCTCTTGAAGCACACTATCTATTTAAAAAAAATCATAAAATACTGTTGCGTAATTTTAAAAATCTAAGCATACGGACACATAGACGGCGGAAAGCGACTTTGTTTTATACTATGTAGGTACTCTTCGTACTCTTCAAAGTGTACAAGGTTTTTTAATTACCCTTCGTTTATTGGAGTAAACCTCAGTGGTAACTGATCTCATCATAGACATCTTACGTTCCGGTATTTTAAGCAATCTATTATAAATATTAAAGATACGGTATCAAAATCTAAGATTAGTTTAGTAGAAATATGTTTTTGCGACTAGCTACTAAGGATCACAAGAATAGGATAAGGCTCGATTCTTGGTAGCACAAAACTTTTGGCTCAGCTGCGCATAGAACAATCCATCTTCTGCTCCCTAAACATACGATTCAAATTAGCCTGGCTGTGAGAAGCCTCCACAGGTGAAGCCCTGACAGGTGCCCCATGCCGGGGAGACGCTGCTACCACGCTGACCCGCGCGCTAAGCGTTAAGCAATCAATAAAAACAAGAACTGAATGTAGATCAGTAGACTCAATGAGGTCACCGCATTGCGCGTGCGGGCCTCGGTTCGTTCAACCCATCTGCATCAGTGCACCGCATCACTGGATGCACGTGTAGCCGAAACATTATAATTTTATGGCCCATTCAGGTCCTGATATATTGCCACATACAACAATATGGATATACGACCTCTTCGGTTTTAATAGTTAACGCGGTTCGAATAGGGAGTTGAATGGATACGGTCGATCAAATGTGGTTAGAAGCATTGTTACTTGGGTTAGTATTAAAACAACTATAAATATTTTTTTTTAATAAGTGAGGCTCACTATCACTGAATACTACCACAGATAACATAATATTATACTAGGTACTACTTATTATTTAATAGAGTTGAGACAAACGCGTTAAATAAGTTACTCCGGTAGTGCTTTACGTGGTAGTGGAAAACTGATAGTGCATTGTCTCTCTCACTCGATCTCTCTATCCCACTCTATCCTTCAATTCTTTTAAAAGCGCATTAAACTATTAGTATGGATGCGTGTGGGCGATGCATTACTTTGAAGCAAAATTACGGCACTTATCCTGATTAAGATAATTTTAAAATTGATGGATTTTGAGGAAATACATCAGTCTATAAGATTTTCGAAAGAAAATGCCTTTACAATAGATTCACTTGCTTAAACTTTTTAATCAAATTAAACGACTAAAATGCTATTCCATAAAGAAGTAACAGTTCAAAGCATAACTTAAATACCACTTAAGTCTTAAGCTCACTACCTGTTCACCAAATACTAAAAAAATACCAAATCTTGTTAACCTCATTTATTATTTTTTATTTTCTTATAAGACACCTAATAATGACGAAAGGAGAAAATAAAATTCCAATGTTTATTAAATATTCCTTTCATACAATGAACAGAAACTTTAACACGCAACTTCGATCCGTTCATTTGATTTCTTAGAATTTATCTGGACTTCGTAGATTTCATGAATTTTTTTCTATATTCTGAATTCGTAAACTATTCCATTAGTTTTAAGTTTATATCACAATATTTAATATTGTTCAATATAAACTGAATTACGCGACATTTCATTTAAAATCCGTTCAATCGTTTTCACCTAATCAAGCATCGATCAATTAAATAAATTAATAAACCTATATTGATACTTGGTAATATATACCTACGAGGTCTTTCCCGCGGACACGCTAATTAATCAAATATTATTAGTGTACAAGTCGCCTGTAGATTGTAAACCGTTTGATTATAATCTAATAAATATGTGTGTATGTCTGTGTCAAAATAAATGTTTTTCTTTCTTTCTTTCTTTCTTTCTTAATTCGTGAAATTAATTGTAGCCACATAATACAATAACTAGATGTCATAACTTCATATATACATATTACCATACTTATAAACTATTGTACTTAAACTTATAATAGTATAATCTCATACTACATTTCAATAATAGAGATTTCATAATAACAATCGCTGCCAAACTTACACCTTGGTGATTTCCGCGCCAAGCCTTATTTTAAGAACTTTGGAACTTTTAATTAATGTTGGCACTGGCTCCCAGTCACACGTGGTGAAAAGATAATATTATTTGTAGGTTTTACGCCGAAAACTTTTATTCTGAATGACGAAATTTTCATAACATGCATGTTATTAATTCGTTGCACCTCAGTAGTTAAAAATAGACTCCCATATCTTAATTTTATAACAGTATATTATAATTAATATGTATGAACTTTATATATTTATGTGGGTAAATATATGTATTGTATTTCTCTATGATATACATTATATTAAGTATTATAGGAAACTAAAAATTGTGAAATAAACACCAGTTAACGTAAAAACAAATCAACAATCTAATAATATGATTTCATGAGGATTCAAAGGTTATAATAACATTTATATTTGTATCAGTAACTCTGTCACTATTATTTGTGTACTAAATAATAATAAAAGAATATTATCGCGATGCAGTTGTAGCATATCGCTACGCCGTAGCTTAAATCTACATAATTTCGTAGCATAAGAAATGAAAATAATAAAATATTTATTGACATAAAGTAAAGTGATTACATCTTTGAAATATGTCACTAGGTGTCGCAAAAATTGTCTTGTACACTATTGCAAAAAACAAAATCATCTTTCATAAATATCCAGCTAAACATGCGTTATTACTACATTTTCAAGTGAATTGTACGTTATTTACAAAAAACATGCATATAAAGGATTCTATGTACCAATTTATCCCGTATAAAATTGTTTTCAAATCCTATTAAAATAAATGTTACTCAATTTACAATTTCATACAGCATTCAAATTTGTCTATAATAGAATATGAAACGAAAAATGTCGCGTCGCAATGCGCGTGCACTGAGTAGGACACCACGGGGTCATTGAACCCACTAGCCGCATCACTGCAGGATGTTTTTAAATTCTTTACACTGAAAACATCTCTAACCTCTTTACATAACTTTGTGCTCGGATAAGTATCCTTGAATACAGGTAACTTTGTAAAAAATAAAAATAACTTGCGATAAAATCAGTATTATAGGCGATTTTCATTTAAAGTATAGTATAGATAGATAGTATTCATAAACATTATATTCGACAACATTATTTAAATCAATTATGATCTCATAGCAAGGAAAGAAACCTTTCAGTATCAACAAATATAGTAATAATGTAGTTTGAATAACCCTTTGTAGTATTACTTAATTGCATCACAAACTTTTAAACATAGCCCTGCAAAATCGATAGGATCATTAAAGCAGTAAATATAGATACAACAGAACGTGTAGAGCGCGAGTGCGATGACTCTCACTAGAGTAATCCCTTCAACCGATAATTCGATTCGATTGTATATCCGACCTGAGGGACTCAGTCTCTATTAAATTCCCTTCATTTTCCAGCTGGATTAAAATAGGAAATTGCATTCTGCAATCTCATTGGCTTAAAAGCATACAGTGACTGTTTTTCACGTGATAAACGAAGGGTGTGCCTTGTGAATGAGTATCGCACATTAGCCAGTATATATAATACAACTGATAAAGACTTTAGAAGGGTTTTGGAGGTGAAGCATTTGCTCATAATAGGAACGTTTTAACCCGTAAGTTAAAAAAAAACACAATGAAAAACCATCGGGATACTGACTTATGCGGGTGAAACCGCGGGTAGTATTCTATATTTATTGGTGCTCCAGCACCAATAAACAATACTGAAACTAATTAGAAAAAATGCTTTTGAGAGCAGAATATGCTCTCTTTGTCAGCTAGTTACGTTATTAACTTGATTAATAAAATAGAAGCAAAAAGTGAGATAGAACACCAACATTTTAAATCCCACATCAATTATCGGTAAAGCTCAAATGTAACAAACACGTGGAGTTCCAGTTACACTATAATATACTGTTATTTTTATTACACACGTGTATCATAAATCACACGGTATTTCCCTAATTATGCATGATTATATTGAATCAACGTAGCTTCGAAATATTTCCATAGCTATAATTTTAGCTATATGCTATTGGTTTCATGTTTACTTCCCAAAAAAAAAGAATATGACCTATTTTTTAATCATAAATTCCTTACCAATACTGGAAAATATTGTATGACGAACTTATCGAGTGGGTATGTATATTTATAAAATATGGTTGAGAATGGATAGTTACCAAAGTTCAAGCTAAGCATAGTTCATGAAGATATTCTTAGAATTGCATTGTGTGATATATCCATAAATATTCTTTCATATGCTCATATTATTAAAGCTTATTTACATCCTTAACCCAAACAAGAGATTAAAATATTACATATGCAATATTGCGTAGGACAACGTAGCAATGACGACGTAAAGCCTTCATTTACGTAAGGTACTTATTTTTAGCTACAATCGATCGTTGCAACTTATTTAGATTTGATCATATCTTATCTATGCATGTTAATAATTTTGTGGGGGACCTATTTTATCGGTTATACAACGTATAAACATTGTATAAAATTTTAACAAGCTTCTTTCATATGGTTAAAGATTAAAATCTTTCATATCCTGTTCCTCTTTTCTTCGTTTAGTCTCTTCATAATATTATTTTTTAGATAGACGATTAGCTAATTGAGAGTGGGTTGATATATTGACACCGTACGTATAACAAGTGACAATGCACCCTGAATGCACGCGGAAGCTTAGAACAAAGGACTTTTGTAGACAATTTTGTCGTTATATACACATACTAGCTATTGCCGCTCGCACTCGTTAATTCGGAGTAGTTTAATAGATGTAATTATACATATAAACCTTCCTCTTGATTCACTCTATCTATTAAAAATACCCCATCAAAATCCACTTCGAAGTTCTAAAGATTTAAGCATGCATAGGGACATAGTATATGCTATGTAATGATAAAGCTCCCTGAAAGCATCAACTTCTGATAGCTTGTTGTAAGGAAAACTTCCTTCATTCTTCATAAATATATATAATAACAATCTTACTAATTGATGCTAATATCCTTCCAATATTTAACATGGCACCAAAAAGCCAAAGCTATGAAAACGCAGTTTATTTTTACACACCCGATCACTGCAACCGAACGCTATTTAAATACCGGATGATCGATTATTCATCGTTTCGATTTGAAGTCGATGCTTTTTGTAGTAATCTCGATTTAATAGCATAGATATAAACGTCATGCAAATTGTGGATTGATTTATTGACTTGCATAAAATGTCACGGATTCTATCGAATACTCATCAAGCGGTTGGAGACATGACGGTGTGACAATTTCGGTATAAATTTTTTAGATTTGGTAACTAATTTCTGCTGTTTGTTACTATTGTCATATTAAATATTCATTGTTGATTGAAATAGCTGGGAATGTAGGTTTTGTGACAAACATAACTAGCTTAAATTTTCTTATAAATATAGTATACTTATGAGCTCGTTAGTCGGTACCTTATTAATTCGTTCTTTATCACCGTATACTGAAATTCTTGAAGAACTACATATTATAAAGCAATAAATCTTCCCTTACACAATACCATACAATCAATTTCTGAGGTGACATGATGGGTGGTCACCTGCCAACCCGCATTTGGCCAGCGTGGTGGATTATGGCTTGAACCCTCATAGGAGGCCTGTGTCCCAGCAGTGGGATTATATATGGGCTGATGATGATGATGATGATAATGATGATGGGTAGGCGATTCCGTCTCATAATCAAATTTTGTGCCTTTCTTTAACATATTTTCATTAATAAGTATTTTAATGTCACATAACATAAAATAAAAAAGCGTAGCTATTTCTAATTCACATTAACACGACACATTAACTAGATAACGTACTTTATGCAAGGTATCAACGAACGTTATCAGCGCATACATCCACCAGGCTACCGTTATGAGGTGAAGGTTTCGACCTGAATTCGTCCTAGATGCGTTGCCGGGACAACACCCCCTCCTCCCCACCTAAACGTATTACAGCGATGTCAATGAAGCGAGTTTTTTTAAATGTTTGTGATGTTATAAACATGTTTTTAGGAGAATCGACTTATACGTTCTTTACGTTATTATCAAATACAATATTTAAGTATTTGATAATCATTAGAAATATACTAATATATAGCTATATTTTTTTTTCAATTAAAACCACGCTTTAATGTCTCACTTGTCTCACAATCAACAAAATGTCTCACTTGCTCTTATACAGAGTAGGAAATTATTAAGTCCTCGATTTAAATCAGAATAATCTCATGCAATTTATTGTATTTTCAGCGACCCTTGATAAGTGTTATTTTGTATTTAATCTGTCCGTTTAATGAAGATAATAAAGCGTGTTCAAAAATAGGATTTTCACCATTATTTATTACGATCAATTAAACAACTACACCAATGGGCAAAAAATCTGCAAGCTAACCCGACAATCACTTTTGTGTCTCACTCTTATCATGTAGGGGTATGAAACGAAAAACGTATATACGTTGGACGATTCTCAGACCTGCCCTATATGCACACAAAATATCATAAGAATATATGTGGTAGTCGAGCACGCTTCGGCACGAATTGGGCCAGCTCGCACCGGGGAAGTACCACACCCCCACAGAAGACCGGCGTGAAATAGCATTCTGCTGTATTTCGTTCGGTGATTGGGGGAGCCGGAGGCCCATATCCTTTTCCTTCCCATTCCCAGTCCTTTCCTTTATTCTTTTCGCCAATCCTTTCTTAATCCCTTCCCAATTTAAAGTCGGCAATCCATTTGTAGAGGCGTAAGGTCTGTTATCGACTTAACGCCTCTACAAATGTTCATGGGCGATGGTAGCGCTTACCATCAGGCGTCCCACCAGCTCCATTGCCGACTGTGACATAAAAAAGATCCAGCCGTTTCGGAGGATTATGGTAACTAACATTGTGACACGAGAATTTTATATACATAGATTTTATATCTAAGAGTAAGTAATATTAAATCTGAAGAAAAAAAATTGGAATAAATAAATTCTCTTCTTGTAAAACAACCATAAAATTTATAGCCGGCCCTAAATAGCATTGGATCCTTGCTAAAATGCAATCTTTGCGTGATGTTATTCCACCACGCAAAAATACACCTGTTTCAATAGTGATATAAAATCTAAACAAATAACCTATTTTTAAGTATAGTTTCAGATCTAGATATTCTTTTCTTAATAAATTTGCTTACATCAATAATACTAAATATGAAAACCTTTATATCTGTTCTTTTAATGCAAAATGCAAAAATAGCGACTCCTGATCCAATTTATAAAACTTACTTTTCACAACGTTCTCTATTCACACAATAACAGGCTGTGTAAATAATAAAAATCGGGCAAATGCGAGTTCGCATCGTGACACTAAGGGTTTCGTACAAATAATCTAAAGAGCCAAAAAAAAAATAATCACCTCCTTTTATGACCGTGCCAATTGCTGCTTAACCCCGATTTTTTATTATTTTTTGTTGAACAATGACAACAGAAATAGAAATTTTGAAAGAATAGAAAAAATTTGATCACGAGGCAGGATTCGAACCTGCGTTTTTTGCCTAACCGTAGCATATTCTTTCAAAATTTCTCATTTATAAAGCATTTCAATGCTATAAAACTAAAAATTAAATTTAACAAAGGCCGCGTT
>NC_052128.1:2737616-2760692 GCF_012273895.1 Zerene cesonia | reverse complement strand
ACATATGTCGCAGTTCATGAGATCCAACCTTGTGACAGACGGACGGACAGGCGGACAGCAGTCAGACAGACAGCGAAATCTTAGGTCATGTGCTCCCGTTTTACCCTTTGGACACAGTACCCTAAAATTAATTCTTATTTAAGTCGAGGGTCTGTCCTCGAGAGGGCAGTGTATAAATAAAGTGAACCTATAAAACCAGCATCTGGCGAAATCCACGATCCTTTCCGCGATTCAAGCAGTATGCATCAGCGTTCTCTCGCATAATAAAATTCCGTACCTACATTATTGTTGAAACACAAAAGATGAGATGAATGGCTTCTGAAATTGCCTACATTATGCCTACATTATTTCAATCTTTTAAATAGGACGTGTATTTGATTCTTTCATTGTGATGGATTTTGTATAGTAGTTAGTTTTATTTCGGTTTTACTGGTGGATATTGCTTATGTTTT
Organism: Zerene cesonia; assembly: GCF_012273895.1. Lineage (NCBI taxonomy): Eukaryota > Metazoa > Arthropoda > Insecta > Lepidoptera > Pieridae > Zerene > Zerene cesonia. Next base: position 2,760,240 of record NC_052128.1, on the reverse strand, counting down.
TGTTTTTTTTTTTCTACAACGATAAAATTACGTTAATTTGATTAAGATTATGCAAGAATTCAATAAACAATTACTGACTGAATAATTAAAAACATTATGTGATGATATTTGTGTTTTCCTTATAATATGTGGGCTTATATTTGTAAGTTATATTTTATTGGTTGATATTTTCTGTATTAAAAAATGGTTGTAGACCTTATAATATCTCAAAAAAACAAAATTAACGCGTTAATATTATCTTCAAACTCATAGTTTACATTCACATATCCACAACACACTTCGTTATCTATTCCAAAAAAAATATCATTCAGTTAAAAATCTTGTACAAAATCAATTTTCCAATACATTAGATAATCGCAAAGAACGTTTGGAATTCCGTTATACGTAACCAGGTCACCAAGTGAGATACAGTGAGGTCATAAATCCACGGACGTGACTGAGCTCTTACAAAATGGTACTTTTACCATAAATATAAAGGCAGCTATATCTTGCGAAACCAGAAAGTTGCATTGCAATCACTATTTTCAGTCACCTTCGGCGGAACACCCGTTTACTGATTTGAATAATGCAGTTCTCCATTTCGATATAGAATCGAAGCTATTTGTGGCTCCGGTTGTGTCCTTGTAAATCAACAAAGTACATGACATATAAAATAGTATAATACAATTGGGAAATATTAATGTATACTTTTATTGCATAATGGAAAGATATTTTGTATATTTGTTTGTCCTACCCTATCGTACTAATATCATGAATCCGAAAGTTTGCGAGGATGGATGTATGTGCATGTGTATGTATGTATGTTACTCTTCCACGCCAAAACTACTGAACCGATTGCAATGAAATTTCGTACGTAGATAGCTGGACAACTGAAATAACATATAGGCTTTTTATCCCGATATTCCTACGGGATAGAGACTAACGAGGGTAAAACCGCGGGGCTTAGCGATCGCGATAGCTTAAGCGGCTATTTGGAGAATAATTTTGCCAACAGAAGTTTAATAATAAGGAATGTCGTATTTAATTTTTAGGTTTAACCAAAAGGCAGAAATGGGACCCTTAGGATTACTTAAACTTTGCTGTTCGTCGATCTGTCTGTCTGTCAATCCATCCGACCCTTGAATTTTTAGAGATGATGTACATATATACGCTATCGTTATTACAACAGTTAGAAATTGGGTTGGCTTTTTTTGCTTTAACGTAAATGTAACTGCATTTTAGGTTATTTGTCTGACTCTCACTTAACCATTGTTTTTTTTTTTTTCGGTTCGGACCAGGCGAAGCCAGGACTATCGATAGTATATATTCTTATATTTCTCTTGCAGAATTGGTTTGATTACTTTGAAAGCTTTTGAAATCAATACAATTTAAAAAGCTTTTAGCATCTTCGCATACATCATGAGGTTCATTATTTTATATATTCTATAAATTTATTTAATTTTCATGTTATTCAATATGGATTGTTATTTTATTTATGTTGCACTGTAAATAATTCAAAAGTACTTCTAAAAGAAATGTAATTGAATAAATAAATGTTTCGAACTGAAAAACAACATCAGTCTACATTATACTTAGAGTAGGTAGGCTCACGCATAACGACATCAAACCTATCTTTGATAGAGTGCCGGGCAGTCGCAACAGTCTTGTGAATGTGGTTGCGGAGAGACATGTCGTCCTTCATGGGATATTTTTTGCGACAAATATACGCATAAGTCATTTACTTACATTAATAGATCCATATTATCTCATTACTAGCTGTATTAACATCGTAGAAAGAATTACGCCAATCGCTTAAAATCTCAGAGAGAAATCGAGTAACAAAATTTAAAAAATACAGTTACAGTTACAGAATCGAGAACCTTCTTCGCTACGTAAACGTCAGCTTCTAATAGCATTGGAATTACCATAAATCGTTCATATTACACAAGATTATTAACGTTAAATGAAACCTATACAAGGTGCTAAATAGTAGTGACAACATGTAAGGATGACTAATTTATTTAGTTTATCGTTAATTTGATTAAATAACTCTATAAGCTTTGTTAAATGCACTTAGTCATACAATATCAATTCGGATTCATGTAAATGTAGCTTAAAATAGAAATGCTTTAGAATAATTTTAGACTGGTCGCAAAAGCGCATGTTTCCGATGCTAGTGCTATTTAGTCTGCCCAATTGTCCGTGCTTTACTATTGCGGTTTAAGCTAAATTCAACCAATTGCATTGGGAACTGTTTATATATAGCCTATGCTAATACGTTAGAATAAAACTATAGGTATTGTAATTGTAATTTAGTAAACATTTATTAGTAGTTGTTACATTAATATGTTACGATGCTGTGATTAATTTAAATGATTAATGGATGGTTTATTCATTTGCACAAAGCAAGGTCTATCTGATAAATTAAACTAATAAACGGTATGAGTAGAAACAGAACCAAATAGGCGTTCCGGTATTATTAAGCTGTGGCATCACCTTTTTATTATGGAAACTATTTAGTAATTTGTAAACATTTAATATAATAATAAGAGTAAATATTAAGAAACTCTTCGTCTATTTTCACGTTATAAATGTAAGATGACATTGATGGAGTTGTATAAAGGTATTGAAGATTAATGCATGGTATATAAATTATTAACCTTTTTATGGAAGTATAAACATACTAAGTAAATATATTTATTAAGTATATTTCATATAAATCTTTTAAATGAATGTATATAAGATTTCTTTATAGTTAACGAATAAATAAGCTTTATTACATTACGATTAACTAGAATAAACAATTTTCAGCGCTGTGCAATGGCGGTGCGGTGATGGCAGATGGCGCGGGCGCGGTGGCGGGCGCGGGCGAGTGCGCGGGCGAGTGCGCAGGCGAGTGCGCGGCGCGCGGCGCGGCGCTCGAGCGCGCCTACGTGCACGACGTGTACGAGCAGGCGGGCGAGGACGACGCGCCCAGCGCGCCGGCGCCGGCCGTGCGCGCATTCCTCGCCGACCTGGAGCCGGGCAGCCTCGTGTGCGACGTCGGTAAGTCTGCTGGCCCACCGGCTGGGGAAGTACCACACCCCACAGACGACCGGCATGAAATAGTTGCATGTTATGTATGTTTCGAACTTTGAGTTGGAGAGCCGTAGGCCCGTTTTCGTTTACTAACTCTCTGAATCCATTCCTTCTTTCCAGTATACTAACCTTTCCTTATCCCTTACCCCTTAAAAGCGAGCAGCACATACGCAGAGGAAGGCGAAATACATTCATTTTTTCGCTGTTGTGTTTAGTAATTTTCTCTCTAAAAAATACAGTAACTTCTCCTGCTACATAGGAACATACTGGGTGTAGCTCGCCTTATTTACGTATTACACGTTCACATTTTATTTAATCCAACCTATAATTATGACATTTAACGTTTCAATAAAATTATATTTCACTCCTTTTTTGCGAGCGAATTTACAATTAATATAATGATGCTCTGTACATAGCCTTCAGCCGCTAACCTCACTTGTCTTCGCTATTAATGTCTAATTCTCGAAGGCATTATTAGTAAGTGGGCGCGTAATATAATCTTCCCACTCAGTTTCGTAAATATATTAACAACAGATAATTAGCATTTCAGCAGTAGCCGCGTTGAGCCAAATGTCACAACGTGGGAGTGACCGCCCTCGTGAATGAATAAAACCTTGTCTATTTTCATATCCTCACAATTAGGATAATTAAATACGATTCAATGATAAACGTGATGATAACAAGTTATAAGTAATTGATATAGTCCCAATTATATCAAAATTGCTTATTTATTCGGTCAAGAGTCATAAAGCTTAACATTGTTTATTTACTCACAACTATTCATTCCTCTCTACTTTAATTTACGTACAACTGGTACTTTGGAAGAACACGCTATTTAGCGATAAGACAGCCATTTGAGAAATCTTGAAATATATTGAATATTTCAAAACATTTAATATATTTCAGCTATAAAACTTTTTGCCATTGTTCAAGCCATTTGTTAAAAACACAAATAAATAATAAGAAATCTATGATTTTTTTTACAAATGTTAGAAGACCGACTGTTCGCCCTCCCTCGCTGCTACATATATAGCCTATGTCACTCAGTGAAGTTGCAGCTTTACAATGGTGAAAAATTCTTGAAATAAGCGCAGCAGTTTTTGTGTGAAATCGTAACAAATATAAAAAAAAAAGAAAAATTTTCTTTTTATAATATTAGTGTAGATAACTTAAGGTATTAAAACAACAAAACTTATCAATATAAATGTATTCTTCATAAACATTTTGACATTTCACCATAATATTCCAGGTTGTGGAAATGGAAAATACTTGAGTGTGAATCCTTCCGTGTTCGCCGTCGGTGGTGACAGGTGCTCGAGACTTTCAGCGCAAGCCCACCAGAACAATAATGAGGTATGGATAAAGATAGTAAGAAACTAATGTATTTAGCTAGGATTAAATAATACAAAAAAGTCGTAAAAAATTACACAAGAGTTGGTAAATTACTATATTGAAACTCACACTTAAAACACTACTACTTCCAGCAATCTTATTTCAGACACTTCTTTAAACACAGTTGTAATATACGTAATTCATATAAAGTTACATAACTTTTAAACACTGAATTTTGACACACTACATCTACATATAGTAGTATTGAGAATGATTATATTATATCACTAATCACCAGTAAAAGCGGTTCATCAATGACAAATGTTGCAAAAATATGATAAATATTGCTTTTAGAGCAGACGAAGATGTGTGGTCCAGCTCATATACAAATTATAATTTATAACCTATATAACGGTATGTGACAACCGCCTTTCGTTCCGTGATGAATCATTTTACGTCACATTTTAACCGCTCTATACGTCACCAAGTTGAATCATACAGTACTGAATACTACAATTCACCACCACGTTCATCACCAGGTGGTCGTATGCGACAACCTCAGCCTCCCGTTCCGCGACGAATCGTTCGACGCGGTGCTCTCCATCGCGGTGGTGCACCACTTCGCGACGGTGGAGCGCCGCGCGATGGCACTGCGGGAGCTCGCGAGGATCACCCGCATTGGGGGCCGGCTGCTGCTCACCGTGTGGGCTATGGAACACGAGGGACGGAACTTTCATTCGCAGGTGAGCCAAATGAAGATATATTTGAGCCAGATTTGAAGTGTATAAAAAGTCACTGATAAGACTTATTGTAAGGTATCAATGTACAATGCATATCATTTGAACTTTTTAATTGCATAATTCAAATGTTGGTTAATAGCTTAAAATAGAATATACGTTCCTAATTTTGTGTGGTAAAATACCATGGATATGGATTATTTTAATCAATGATGTTTACAGGACGTCCTGATTCCATGGCACAGACCAGTGACGCTGTGTCCGCCACCACCTGGACCACGATTCCTGTCTGTGGAAAATGAGCAGTAAGTATCTAAGTAAATAAATAAAATGTAAAGGTGAAAATACTCGCTATAAAACGTAAAATAATGAAGTACATACTATAAAAAGGTTTCCGTAATTGTTCGTCTAGTCTAATGGTAATTAATTTTACAGGACAGCGGAACCATGGAAGAGCCGAGATGGCTCACCAGGATCGTCGTCCTTATCCTCACCAAATGAAACATGCTATTCATTTGTGAGACGAGCGTTACAGCGATTAGCTGGCCGGCGATCCTTCCTGCCATCGTGGAACCTAGGAACTAGGGTTAACACTAGACCATGTCCTCGCGGTCAGCCAGAACCACCAGCAGCAGATCTTCCAATTGAATTACGAAGATTAGATGAAGTTCTACCTCCTAGATTAATTGCACAACCACCTGACTCATCCACTTTAAAATCAAGAAGTCTTACAGACATTGCTGACATAGAACGCCACGCAATGGTGCGATCCAGGTCTAGTTTGCCCAGTCTTGGTGGTGAAGAACGCGAACCACCACCCTCAGAACCTCCACCAGTTGAAACTGCGGAACGTAAGAAACCCAAATTAGTTAAACAAAAGAAATCTATTAATGAAGATGACGCGGAAGAAGATCTCGATAAACCTACTGACATGAAAAGTCTTGTCGAAGAAATGCCCAATTTCAAAGTTCATACATATAGAATGCAATCAAGAAAGCCTGGTGTATTTAAACAAACTTCATTAAATGAGGAGCTCATGTCTGCAGAAAGGTTAAGAGAAAAAGAGCGCTTAAGAAAAAATATACAAAAACAAGCTTCACTCAATGAAGAGTATTTATATAGGAGACCAGGGACTCTCGATTCAATACGTGACTCGATTTTCTCAACATCGGCGACAACTGCTAAAAAATTTCAATCACTTAAAAACGGCCTCACAAACAAGTTCAAAACTTCCACAACGAATATAGATAAGGTGACTGTGTTCGTACGAATGCTGCAAGGTTGGAAAAATCATGGACCTGTACCGGAAGTTCCTACACCAAGTGACAATAACACTACTAATGAAAAAACCTGTCCTGAGCGGCGACATTCTAGAGAAGATGGCTCCGATTCATCGAAAGATAGTAGTTTGCAAAGTGACACAAGTGTCGATTCAGAAGACAGTTTTGCTTCAGTAATATATGTGCCTAAAGCTGACGGCACTGGCGATCCTCTATCACCAACTCCGTTATCACCAGGTCCTACTTCGCCACGATTAAAAGTATCGTCAGTACCAACCTCACCACGCATGAAAAGTTCACCAGGCCTACCGTCTCCAAGAATAAAACAAGCATTTCCTTTGATTCGACCACCGGCTTCACCAAATGCGGTACAAGCAGCTGCCAATTTTAACAAAATACTCGTTGCACAATACAGTCTTAAAAACTATTCCACAACAAACAACGTCCCTGTTGTACCATTAAAGCCACAATCAAAGAGCCAACCAAATTCTCCACCCAAACCTGAAGAACAAGAAAAGATTATAATACCTCCAATTGAAAACCTGCCTGTTATAAAGAAAACTAAGCCAGTCTCCGTTCCTGAAATATTAGAAGAAATTGACACAATATCACCTATAAAAGAAGAAGAAGAAATATCAACCGATGTCACAAATGAGCTTATTGCAGAAATAAACAAGGACATTGAAGAAATACATAAACTCACATTAGAAACTAATGATTTAGAACCTCGAATACTTCAAGACACAAAGCCGTATCCAAAAATAACACTACAAACCGTGGCTGAACTACCGGAAATACCTCAATTCAAGCCCAAAGAAAACAACAAATCCCCTGTATCAGACAATTTAGATTCTAGATTGGCGGACAAAAGACGAAAAGAAAGAATACGACAAATAAAAGAAATGTTGAATAAAGGAATTCCTTCAATAAATGCAAGTCGCAGGCCGCCGTTTCCCATTGTTCGTACAACAGGCAAATCTGAACCGATTGCTAAAAGTCATCCAAAGCTCATGTCATTGGAATTATTTAACCCAGCTATTGACGATATGGATAGTGACTCTAGTGGAGTTTCTTCACCTGATTCAGTCGATAGCGTGATAAGCGTCGTACCTGATGAATTACGCAAGACTGCAGTTGAAAAAGGTTAGTATTTTTTATTATTATTTAGGGTCATTCACTCAAGTCCTCTTAAAATAAATTCATTAATTTTTAATTTTCCGTTTCAGTTGATTTGTATTTATCAGTTTTTACCATTTAAAAACTAAAATGTTTGGAAATATTTATATTTATATGAAGTATTTTATTTTTCAGATTTGCCAGCATCTGAGTTGCAAACCAAGAAAGAGGAAACGACTACTGAAGAAAAAACGCCACTAATATTAAATACTCCTCAAAACCTCATAGAGGCTGTTGCAGAAGTTGCACAAACACTTGATGAAACATGTGAAACTGTTATACAATCGAGTCCAAGATCAAAAAGAAAACATTTGGACAAAATTGAATGCACAGAAGCCATGGCAATAGTTCAAGGAGCTTCGAGTAGCAGTAGCAGCAGTAATTGGAGCCTTAATAAGCTTTCACCCGGTGATTTAAGGATATTGGAAGATAAATCGAGGTCCCAATCTCATACGAGTTCAAGTGGAAGTTCTTCGAGCTTAGAACGTCTATCTCCAGGACGACGATCCAAGGACAGGTCCCCAAAACAAGGAAGTACCAGCAATTCAACATGGAGCTTAAATAGGTTGTCACCAAACCGGCCAGAAGGGCGTTCATTAGATGAAAACTATTCCAAAAATCATCGCAGCCCCACTCGTTTACCGTACGATTCTATCTCAATATCAAGTACAGACTCTGAAAAATCAATATCTAAATCAGAAAGTTTTAACAGAATCCAAGCGAATGAACCCTTGGTAACATGTAAATCAGATATGATTGCAAAAGATGAAGAATGGGTTGACCAAAATCGTGGTCAGCATCTTACAGAGTTTGCTGAAAAATTAAGTGAAAAGTTACTACAAGAAATAGACCAATATTCTAAACGAATAAATGAAGAAGACTTTGATCTACCAAGTAGCAGTAGTAGTGAAAAAAGTATTTCACTGCGATTGAAGCGAGAAGAAGAGGACAGAAACACACAAAAAATATTAGATGAACTATCTGATAGCTTGCAACACCTCGAGGACCCATATTTATGTAAAGGCGGAAATGATGGAAATAATTTAAGTAAATTCAGCGACAAAACAAAATACGTAACTTGCTTACAAGACTCTCAAGAAATGGATATCAATAAATTATTTCCCAAGTGCAGTACTAAAACAAAGACCAAGAAAAGATCAAAAGACGTAGATCCAATAATTAACAAATACAGGGAACTCAAGAAAACTATGAAGGTAACTAGCGAAGAAGATATTTTCTTAAATAATTGTGCCAATATTCAATATAATGTAAAGACAATCACGGATGATAAAACACCCGAATTGACGGATATTAAAAACCCAGATGAAGATAGTGCGATATCATCGAGTAACGGAAATCCAGAAATCACAATTGATTCGGGCGCATATGATACAAGTCAATCTCTTGAAACCGGATATTCCCTAGAGTCAGAAATAAGTGTAGACTCGCTTTGTACTAGCACAGATAAACGATCATCATTAAAAGTAGGACAATCCACTGACTCAAGTGATTTGGACAAAATGGAGATTAGTCCGGAATCGATGACTTCTCGTTCCAGCACAAGCACGGCACCATTAAAATCAGGGTTTTCAATAGAATCTAGTGACACATCAGCTGGAAGCGACTGGAGTCGCCGAGACAAAACAGGAAGTACTGCGTCTCTGGGATGTGCGAGTTTGGCATCGCTGCCCTCGTGCAGTGAATGTTCGAAAGACAGAAAATTCCTGGAAACGCGATCTTCGTCAGAAGATACTGCGACGATGCCCGTCGCCCCACCCCGGTTGCCTCACGCCCCGCTGTTACCTTCGCTAAGCGATGGGTCAGACAGCCTACCCTCTGAAGGAGGAGCAGTGACCTACCATCGATACTACCATGTATTTAAGAAGGGAGAACTGGATCAGTTAATCGAGAAATATGTGGAGAGCCTTCACGTGGTATCGTCGTACTACGATCAAGCGAGTTGGTGCGTCATAGCTGAGAAAGTTCAAGTGTGGACTATTTAAGTGTGGTGTGTCGTACAAACGTCATTTATTTTCGATGGTCGAGATTCAAAAACAACCATTGCGATGTTAGACACCCAAGTGAAGAATATATCCAAGTGACCTTTCTTATAAACGCTAACGAGTGATTAAGGACCGTTCAGGATATTCGGATCTATACCGTGTGTAAAACTACGCAAATGCCAAAGCAAAGCTTTTGTTTTTAAAAATATTCTAGTCACTATACTATAATAATTGTTATCTCTATGTAATCGTATTTACTTGCCCACTACGGAGGATAACACCCCTGTTTAAAGAAGGGCCTTCGGTGTTCTATGCGACATATAGAACTCGCATAAAATGAAAACTAAGAGCTTTAAATAGTGAAAAAATTATAAATTAATTATAATATGCTATATACTTCAGAGGCTCAAATAATATAAGCTACTCATAGCTTATTTATTGTAATCTACCGAACATGTATACCTGCAGTAATATTTCGTAGACATCTAATAATTACGTTTATACCGTTATTCAAGACGAAACTGTTAAGGTCCATTCAACTGTGCTTAGGTATTCTATGACAATAACACGATTTCATTGCTTAAAATATTAAATATTGTGTAACATATTATCCGAACGAATTACTTACGGAATTTTATTTTACAGTTTTGAACAATGGTATAAACATTATAAAATTTAATCGTATTTTAATAAAATGTAAATTATTTTCAGTATTATAATATCAAAGAGCTGGCCTCGCTGTTGAAGTTTTGTAAAAAGTATGTTATCTGCGTATCGTACTTTATTTCGTTGGAATAATTAATCTGAACAATTTAAATATAAGGTTGCCTGTACAGCTGTTTGATAAAACATAATGTTTTCTGCTGATATCTATCTGAACTTGATTATAATAAGAACATTATTGAATCTTCTTTCAGAAAGTCTTATATCTTTACCATAGTATGTTATCTAGTGAATATTTTAATGTCAACCTGTAATACTATTATACAATAAGTACCTATAAGCCACTTTTAAAGAACTTATCAATTTATCTCTAAAATAGTAGGATCATTTATTAGTTTAGATCGTTACAATACAAACGGCAGAATTTGAGAAAATTTAACATTTCTAAAGTTAAAGGAAAACTAAAAACAACAGACAATTTCACATGAAACGCTGAGGCCATTCTTATTATAGTCAGGTTCGAAAGAGTACACAAATCACCCTAATTCTAATATTTATCTTTACCGCAATATTATTATTTTGTATCAGTTATTTTCAGGTAATCATACTTTATGAATTTTAGTTTTTTTAAATAATACATGTTTTAAGGCATAATACAATAGTAAATAATACCTTTATGATAACTAAATATTTTCATTTAATAATTTGTAACTGCTCCACAAATCGTTATGGCAGATTACCTTTACCTTATATAATACTTGAAAGTACAAAATAAATACTCAATATGTACCTACTTTTAAGTGTACTTTGCGCTGTTACAAGAATAACATTCGTTTTGATAAAAATATTTACTTAGACAATTTTCTTATTTTTTCCAAATAATTGAATAAGACAAAACGAATTATATATTTTATTTTAATTACTAATAATAAGATAAGTTTATTTATAATTAATGCATTTTAAATACCTAAACACGTTACACAGACATTTGATATAACCAAAAGATAAAATGGCAGTTGCTTCGCATTAGATTATATTGCCTGAGTATTTGTTGGTAATGTAAATAATTGCTATAAGTATATAAAAGCTATTAGAGTTATTATATTATCAGAATCAGTGAGATTAACATAAACATAGTATAGATAAATAATGAAGCTGTACTTTTAATAGTTTACTAAAATACAAATTTAATAAGAATAAAAGAAATTAATAAAAAGCTATTTATAATGGAACACTTTTCAGTTTACGCTACGGTATGTCAATTTATAAATATCACAAAAATCGATATCATTTCATTTGGTCATCAGATTTACGAACAAATTTTGATAATAATTACTTTTTGTCGATTATCAATGGCATATCTATTATTTATTTTTATTTAATTGTTTGATACAACATACCATACAAGTGGGCTATGGTAAAAAATACAATGAAAGAATCTCAAGGCGTAAATATTAAATGTACAGCTGTTTCTACATACATTAGAGTTATATTAGAAAATAAATACAATACTATAGTGATTAGGACAAATTTTAAAGCACAACATAATTATAAATGTCCAATAATTCTCAGTCGTCACCTAACGACATTACAAAATAATATTTTGATACAAATAATTAGTTTCATATTCTTTTCAGACAATATAAACGTTTTTTAATAATATGTGCATATTTCTTGTGAATAAAGAAAAATAATTTATGGCAATGTTGGCTAGGACATTTAGATCGAAATTTACGAGACTGCATTCATAAGAAAAATGCATTATTTATAATTTATAGGTATCTATTATTATATATATTTGAATTTAGAGAATAACGTAGAACAATCTTATAAGAAATTAAGCATGCAATTTATGCTATAAACAGTAATTGATTAACAAAACATATACCTAATATAATATTTTATCAACGCATATCAAATCGACTTTCTTTCGCGAGTTTCCTTTCGATCATTAATATTTATTTAAATAATTCATACAGGGTGAAGCTTGGTAAATACAATTTAATATTTAGTTAAAAGCACGTAGACATAATTAGGTAATTAATATCCTTTTCTCCATGTGACCAAATCGCTATATATTTTCATTGGTTATCTATTGAAAGGTTTTTTTATCTATGGTATAGATACTCTTTTCCATTAAAAATGTAATTAATTGTAAACCGAAATCTAAGATCTTATTCATTAATGGCAGATTAAGATTACAAATTATAAAAACTATAAATATTATATAAATTACTCTCAAATAAATTTTGTCTACACTAGACCAATATCAGCCTTACTTAATAAGAAAAAATAGATTATTCCTATTAGTAATATAACATGAGCGTTTTGGAAAAGGGTAAGATTATCCATAAATTTATTTTTTCGTATCGCTACATACATTTGTAAATATAGTTTACGCAGTACGTAATAACATGCAATCGCTGATCATTAAATATTGGCTTGTCTGTGATAAAAATATTGTTATAATATTGACACAATACCCCGATTACCAAATACCAACTTAATTTTATCCAATGTATCTATATGTTGCCGTTTTACTTATTTGTGATAGTGTGTATGTGTACGAAATAATGTGTTCCCACTGCAGGGACACACCTCATTCGAGATTGTTATTGGTTTCTTTATAATAATAACGATAAAGGTTTTTAAGATATTTTATTATACATTTTTTATATTAATTGGCAACATTTATAATTACAATATCGTTTCGATTTATATGAGCACTATGAATTAAACAAATGGATATTTTAAAGCATGTGGAGATGCTTTCATACTATTTGTAAATTTTTCTTCGATAATGTGAAAGCGGGAAATGTAAATGGATTCTACACGTCAAAAATACGTTTATGATACAATTAATAAAACGGCAACATACTAAAATTATTTACTCACACATAGATATATGAATTTTAGAAATACCTACATAGTAGCTACCTAGTTCTTCATTTACTATCATAGACGCTAAAATTATTAAAAGAAATCGAAAAATACATTGTGATATTTTATTAGTTTATTTTGAAACATTAATCCATGTTTATGCACAATTTGAAATAATAAATTTAAAATGATTAAAAATTTTCCTCACAATGTTACCAGATAGCAAATTAGGTCTCAATAAATAAATAGAATCGATCTACTACGAAACGAAATTCGTTCAACAAATATACAGTAATAAATTGTAAGCTTATTATACTGTATCTATATATTAGGTGACAACATTCACAATAAAATGAAGACTCAAATAATATACTTGAAGTTTCATTTAGTCACTCAGACCTTTCTAGCTATAAATATGGTTACTATCTATCGACTTGCCTATGAAACTTATGTAGACATAGATTATTATTAACTACAGTTTATTTATAGATGCGTAGAAGTGAATTTAACAGAGGCACAAACATAAAAGAAGAGCTGCCTTTCATACTGGCAACTCGTCTATAGCTAATTATGTTTTTTATAATATGAGTGTATAACTTTGTCCCGAATTTCACACTTTCATATAAGAGAAAAATACAAAAACCTTACTAAAACCAGTTAGAATACAGAAACTTAAAATTTGATGATTTTTAATAACCCAGTAAGTAAAATTTGGTTTGTAGCAATCTGTGGTCGCTATATCGAGTACTAACCTATTCTAATGAAGAAACGAGCTGAAACGTCATTGATGTTAATGGTTTAAACACGCGTTGCATGAAGTATTGCTATTCTTGAAAATTATCTAGAATACATCATCCGGTCCCACCGGAAATCGAACTCAGGACCTCGCGGTTCTACGCTCACGTGTCAACCACAGTGCAAGGATACGGTCGTCTTGAAGCTAAATTCTAGCAATTATAATGAATTCAACGAGAATCTCTTTGTGAATTTAGAAAGTAAGGGAAAATCCTATCCTACTAATATATATTATATATCCTATCCTACTTATATTATAAATGCGAAAGTTTGTAAGGAAATGTGTGTGTTTGTTGCTCTTTCAGACAAAAACTACTGAACCGATTGCAATAAAATTGGGTACGTAGATAGCTGGATAACTGGAATAACATATAGGCAATTTTTTATCCCGATATTCCTACGGGATACGGACGAAAAATAAGCTAGTACAAAATAAAACGAAGGTATTCTTAAATGTTAAAAGTTTATTTTCTTTAAGCATAAATATTACTTACAAATAAATGCATTACTTGGCCTAATATTGTTATAAGTTAGTCGCTTTTTACTACTATCCAATCGAAGTATACATATTACTGCCAAAAATACATACATACTACAAAAGACATACAAAATTCTACCATTGAACCAAATAAGATGATATTAGTTAGTAATAAATATAAAATTATTCACCCGTTCTTGTATTAAAGAAGTTAATACTTTATTTTAATTGTTGTGTTGACGCTAACTCAAAAGAATAAAAAAAAAAGTGGCTTGGAAATAAATAATTAGGTACTCCTATTTTTAGGAGAATGATGCTCACTTTAAATTAACGTCTTTACTCAGTTAACAAATTGAGGGGACAGAAAGAGAGCCATTTGAAAAAAAAAATGTAAAAAAAATGTGTACCCGAACGGTAAAACGGGTAACTATTACAAGCCTTTGCTGTTCGACTATCTGTCTGTTTGTCCGTCCGTCCGTCCGTCAGGCTGTAAACGATGAACTCACACTTAGACAATGGAAATTTACAGAAATAACGTATGCTTGTAGCCACCGTAACAACGAATAAAAAAAACATCAAGGTTAAGCGACATTCGGCGCGGCCACAAATTGGATGGGCGACCAATACTTTGGCAGAGGGCTGAGGGCCGCTCACACGAAGTAGGCGGCGAGCTGCGCCATCTTGTCCTTGGGCTGCTTGTTGCGGTGCTTGTTGTTGCGCGCGCGCCCGCCGCGCCCGCGCGCGCCGCCGCCGCGCGCCGACACCGCGCGGTGCTTCTCCACCTGACATCCGAATTATAATAATAATAAATTCTTTATTGTACACCAAAATAAAATAACAAAGAAAACGGCACAAAGATATACTGTACAAAGGGCGGTTTTATATTAACGAGTGATCTCTACCAGAATGGATTTTGATGAAATTTGGTATACTGACAGGGTATGAGCTGACTAAAGCTATTGAATTAACAAAAATTTAACAAGGCCGCGTTCTATAGATATTAATTAATCAATCATCATAATCAAAATAGTAATCATTGAAATAATGTTTCGTATTGGTTGTGATGATTCTTAATCATCTCAATAGATGGCGGGGGGTGCCCCTTAGGCACACAAAACCGAAAGAGTAGAAGAAATTCGATTACTGTGGTGGGATCACGAGTGACCGAGAGGCTAGGCGTTCGAATCCCGCCTCACGATCGAACTGTAAAAACAGTTCTTTCAAATTTTCTCAGGATACTTTTTGTCCCGATTAAATGCACCCTCCGGACGAAACAGGATCGTCTCGATATCCAAGCGGGGCCGGGAGGGAGGGGGGGAGGGAGGGGCGGTTACCAGCGCGGTGAAGGCGGGCTCGCAGTAGAGGCAGGCGGTCATGTCGGTGAGCGCGGCGGGCAGGCGCGTGCGGCCCGCGCGGTACTCCACGCTCACCAGCTGCGCGCCGCAGTCGCCGCACGCCAGCTCGCTCACCGACACGCGCGACGCCTCCTCGAACACGTTTATGATCACGTCGCACCTGACCACGGGAAAACATTTTTTTTTTTTTTTTGTAATATGGCAACATAACCTTGACCTTGTACAATTTTAAATTACACAACGAATGCATATATATAATTTCGATCTACGACGGAAACCTTTGTCAACGTGTGTACTCAAGTACTCAAAGACCTTCGTTTATACTATTTTTATCTATTATATCAAGTGAGATGCTTAGTTATTTTTTTTTTTTTTAATACGGTCACCTGGCCTTTACCTTAAACAATTTAAAATCACTCAACAATTGCTTATATCTTATCTTGATCTAATCAAACTACGCAACCAATTATAATCCCTAATAAATGTGATATTGTAATTTTTTGCTTATTAAGTATTGGTCCTTCGAACCGTATAGTAAAAAAATAAGTGGGATCGACACAGTATTTATCCATGACTCTAAGAATCAATGTTATTAAAGGTTAATGAATATAATGTGCTTGTTCAATTAAGTGTTTAATTTTATTCAATATTGGTCCTTCTATTGTTAAAATTCAAAGTTTAAATACCACAATCCCATACATCCAAGTTAATCTAATACTATTTTTATTTTCATTTTTTATTAAGATCAATTTCTTCCCAGTGACCGATGAATTTACATGTAGTTTTGCCGCTAATAGACATAAATAGAAAAAAAAAAACAATTGAAATATAAAAAAGGAAATAAACACGACAAGAATCGTTAAAACCACTAAATATGAACACAAAAAGCACATTAAAACCGCATACATACCTATTGCACGCCAATTTCCACTTAGGGGCGGACGGGTCAAGCACGAGGACCCCGTCGCAATCCAAACAACCAGATACACCGGTGGAGTTCACGCCGTACGGGCAGGTCGGGTGCGTGCACGAGTTGCAACCGAAACCTTTCTTCATGTCCCTATGTGAAAATATTTTATCAATTTACTAGCGGTCCGCCCCAGCTTCGCCCGTGGTATATAATATATATATATATCCCATAGCCTTCCTCAATAAATGGGCAATCTAACACTGAAAGAATTTTTCAAATCGGACCAGTTGCTCCTGAGAGTGAGATGAACAAACAAACTCTTCAGCTTTATAATATTAGTATACATTCGCACACTACTAACTACCCTACAAACGAGCATATTCGTGCATTATACATGTGCCTGCAATTCGAATAATATGGGCTGAAAGTTCTGCTAAAACTCTTGTAATGTCGTATAAAATATATGAATATAAAAACAAAAATGAGATTTTATTTAGGGGGTTAAATGTAGGCGCAAAATCAGGCATAATACGATAGCTACAGCATAGGAAAAATTTGTTGCCCATAATGCTACGTCGAGAACAAATAGAGTTAATACTTGAAATATTATCTTTATAGCACTTCAACGGAGGGACAATACCAAGTTACTTTAGTTAGTTAGTCTTTTCAATAGTAATTATAGCAATAGGGGCAGGGGGTTACTAGTCGAGGGGGCACGTCTACCTGAAGGGCGGGTGGTTGTAGCAGTAGGGGCAGAGCGGGAAGCTCTTGCCCTTGGAGCCGGTGGACCAGGAGAGCAGCTCGAAGTCGTCGAGCGGGCACTTGAGCTCGCGGTAGATGCGCACCGTGCCCTGCTGCGGCAGCGTGTACGTGTCGTCGCAGTGGGAGCAGTGCAGCCGGGCCGGCTTCGCCTGGACGGACCACATACATTGCGTATTATAAACCCGAAAGCGTGGACTTTTTTTGGTATTAACATTATTATTATAATATTAGATTCACCCATATGTTTGTAACCGACTCACACATCAAGGATCGGTACACTACAATAGTTACATGAGTTTATCTTATTATCCTGATTACAAATGCCAGGATTAAATGATTTCCTTACATATACTCTGTATGAGGGGTATAACGTTAAACTTATTTATTATTATAATAATATTGTTATATAATATTATATTAATATTGTTAAATTTTTAGTTTTATAGCAATGAAATGCTTTTATAAATAAGAAATTTTTTGAAAGAATAGAAAAAACATTCTCAATAATATTGTTGTTGTTATTTAAATAATATTGTTATAACATAAACTAAATATAACAGTGAGTCACGTAGTAAAAAAAAAAATATACCTGAATATATCTCATATAACGGCGACACTTCCCACACCTAGACAGTGCCTTGCCGCTAGTTTTCAGCGACGAGAAGCTCACTTCGAACAGCTGATCCATCGCCTCCATACTCCGCACGAAGTACTGGAACTTCCTGCGGAATATCTCCGTGGTGTGAGAGAGCACCGCGTGGAAGTCCGCCCGCCCTATGGCTATGAGGTTCAATTGTTCTTCAACCGCCGAACGCATCGTTGGCAACACCAGCTCGGGGTCAATCTGAAAGATATTAACAGGATTACATGAAATGAATTTTTTTTTCCCCTTAAATAATTATAGTTAAGTATGAAGTTTACGTATAATTTGAGAGTTTGATCTTGAATTTATATTACTGTATACAAATGGGAATAAAACGGTAAAATGGGTGTTAGATTACTAAAAAGTAGGTGTTTTGTGTGTTCTATCGTCTTTTTTAAATATCTTTTTACATATAAAAAATTATGAGAATATAAAACAAATTCATATTTCATTGCTATTCTACTTTTTCATATTCGATCCTCCTCACATAAGAATTACTAAACTCCATTGCTATTTCTAATTGCACAAATTCTTTTTTTAAAAAACCTGATATACTCCTCCTCCTCAATACCTTATAACCTGCTAGATTCACGGTTGCCCTTTAAGAAGTAATTAATTATTACCAAGCGGTGTTGTAGAAAACTTTAATCTAAATTAAACTTCAATGTTCTATGTCAGTAATGTATCACGCATTAATATTCTTAATAAAGTAATATAATTTATTAATAATATTGTCCGAATCGATATTCTGCCTAGTACATGCGCAGGCAGAATTTCGATTCGGACAATTGTCAGCGTGACTCAGACTCGTCAATGATCTATACGAAGAATATTGAAAGGCTCATCCATACCTTCTGATATCCATGAACGAGAACAACCCCGAGGCTGGTTGGCACCAACCGCCTGCCGCTGCCAACATTCACATAATTCCGTTGGCAGATGTTGTTGATATGGACTGGTATGGACGCGTCTGTGCCTATGCCGTGCTTCTCCATAAGAGTGATCAACTGAAATGTTAAACTAGCTTGATTTCGTGGATATCCTCGTGAGGTACATTTATTTATTAGGTGTGCTCTAAGCAACTATTAATACTTCTTCCTTATAGCATGATTTTGTAATAATGTGTAGTATTCATAGTAGATTGGAATAGAATATGGATGATTTGATTAATAACTTACTATCACAACTATACTCATATAATTTCATTTTCGTGCCTGTTTCCCTAAGGCAAAATAGTTTTTTCGCTTTTGAGTATTGGCTATACATATTTTGCTTAGAATTATTAACTCATCATTAAAAAGGTACCACGACTTCACTCGCGTGGTACCCGGTTAAAATTTAGCCTATATTTTAATCCAGACAATAATCTATCTTAGTAGCAAATTTCATATATAGACCATAATAAATTTTTATGCGTCAAAAAGTAACAAACATCCATACATTCTAACAAACTTTGGCGAATATAATAGCATTCATGCTTGATTTATGACTAAAAAGTACATAAAATATCCAACAGTATAAATGAAAGACTACATAAATACCTCGGCTTCGGTCAGATAATCAGGTGGTGAAGTTTGACATTCAACCAGTCTGTGGTCATGAGCACGCAGTTCTTCGCCTACAGTCAGAGTTGGTACGAATTCATCTTTGCCAAATGCCTGGAAAATTATTTTTTTATTTATTATATATACATTATATATATTAATATTACATAATTATTACCAACTATAACTATATGATCGCCTGCTTAATATAGTGGTTAACACAAATAAGAAGAAGATAACGCCGAAAGGACGATTTCCATTGGGGAAAAATAAATACACAGAAGGCTATATTGTATTATAATAGTTAATTAATAAAACATGATGATTCACTCTAGATTTAATTTTATTTTAACAACAATATGTTGTATTTTTCAATTTTGTATGTATATTGTAATTATATACATATTTTATACAGATCATAACATAACTTTCATTTAACTATTGAACAAATATCAACACCCTATATTTCAGTGTTGCTAGAAAAAAAAACTAACCTGCCAATGCATAATCTCAGTGTAACCAGGATCCACAAGAGTGTTGCCAGTATAGTGAAATGTCTCCGTGCCCACTTGGAAAGTGATAACAGTCGACAGATATTTACAATCGCGGCTCAGTGTTGCTATAAAGTGACGCGTCACATAGTCGTATATACGCCACATGTCGCCGTCTAACTCGGACTCCGCTGTAATTAAAATATACATAAAAATCAATTGCTGTTCGTTAGTCCTGCTAAAACTCGAGAATTGTTGGGGCGATTTCAATAAAATAGAGGGAAGGTAAGAAAAATAAGGAAAAATGTGTTAAGTTCTATGGCTACTCAAAAATTATAATATTGTATTAATTGTAATTAAATAATGTTTTTGTTAGAAAATCATTCGAAGCACCTAAATAATATTTCAAATATTAGTAGGTGTTTGTAAAAAAATCCCCCATTTCTATATAAATTAGTTAAAAAAAAAGAATCTAAGTACATACTTGCTGGCTTCATGGGTGTAATAGGTGGATGGTCTCCCACATCCTTCCCTTTCTTTGGCTTATTGATACCATTCGCTATTAACGCTCTAACTTCTGCTCCCCATTTATTCGAGTTCTGTTGCTGGCGAAGTGTCCCCCTATAATGAATGTCATATGTTGCTTATCATAAAAAATTAATTATGTGAACTTACTATATTTCATTTTAAACACTGTATATCACATGGCAACAAAAACGTTTCATCTGTATAAATCTGTTTCTGCTTAATTTACAACTTATGATATACTAGCTGCGCCCCGCGGTTTCACCCGCATAAGTGCGTATCCCGTAGGAATATCGGGGTAAAAAGTTACCTATATGTTGTTCCAGTTGTCCAGCTGTCTATGCACCAAATTTCATTGCAATCGGTACAATTTTTTTTTGCGTGAAAGAGCAACAAACACACACACACACACATCCTAACAAACTTTCGCATTTATAATGTTATAGTAGGATAGGATGAGTAAGTATACTTACATCAAATCATAATTTTCAGGATAACTGGTTGTTTCGGTTCGAGGATACGAAATGTAACCTTGGGTGTAAAGACGTTCTGCAATCTGAAAATTTTACATTATAACAATGTATTGTCCTTACTTTACTGTGTGTTGAGTTACAGCCAGCTATGTTACAGTTATTGAGGTATATATACTGTGATTATTCATTACTATTATATGTTATGTAGTTACATTCCAACAGTTTTCCTATAGTTACATTCATCTGAAAGAGCACTATTGTGGATCAGACGATAGTGCTCTCTGTATCTATATGTATGTATAAATATTATAGTACCTGGATGACCGAGCTTTGCTCGGTATTTATTTATTTCTTTATTTTTTTTGTTTTTTTTTATAAATTGTGTTTTTTGGAAATTATATTTAAGTACGAATTACATACTAATAAAATGATGAAATATGAATAATATTTTTCGATCTTACCGACAGAATAATAAAAAAATATGAACTGGTTATTTAAAGAAAAAAATCGTGAGTGCAATTAGTTTGATATTATATTAGAAACAAATACTTAATTTTTTACAGTTTATCAATCAATCAATTACGCAAGTGTATATGTATATTTATGTCATCACAGTTTTAATTTTTAAATCGGATTTTAATCTAGTACTTCTTTCCATACTTCCAAGATCGTTTAGGCATTTTTAAGTGAACACGTGCATTAAGAAGACACAAAACAATATAAACAATTAGTTTAACCTCAAAGCAAACACTCATTGACTTCGTTACTTAACAACGCCATCTGCTGGAACTTTAATTATTCGCTAAAAAATAGTATTATTATTCGCCAATAGACGTCAGGAAGAGCCATAATAAATTGAGACTACTCAAACGCCTCTTATTTGTAAAAAAAGTAAGTTTAAGTCGATAAAACACGAATATGACATTTTCTAAAAAACATTCCTAGATCGATTTATCGCCCCCGAAACCCCCTATATACTAAATTTCATGAAAATCGTTGGAGCCGATTCCGAGATTCCAATTATATATATATATACACAAGATTTGCTATATAAGATATATTGAGATTGGTAACTTTGATCTTGTAAACAGTTATTGCATACTTAAATCTTTATAGTGGGCATTTTTTTTTTTTTCACTAATAAACATCAAATTTTAAAGGGGTGTAAGTAACGTGACAGTTTCTTTTATTCAGCATAATTTGATATTCAAAATTTCCACTCATTTATAATTTACACTTTAAGTTACAATTATTTTTGTTCATCTATATAGATACAGGTAAAGTCACATGTCAAAGCTAGCTATTATATATATACCTGCATAGCACTATGGGGTCCAATACCCAAACCTGCACTGGCCACTCTCATTAGTTCCACTGTGTTTAATGCCACTGGACGAGCTTTCACTTTTTCTTTTGCCTGAATGTTAATAACACTGAAAAATAAAACAGATTAGGACTACACTGATTTTGTATAATTGAGCAAAAAAATTGGAAAATACAGAAAATAAATCTATATATAT
>NC_052128.1:2715224-2736616 GCF_012273895.1 Zerene cesonia | reverse complement strand
AAAAATAGTATTATTATTCGCCAATAGACGTCAGGAAGAGCCATAATAAATTGAGACTACTCAAACGCCTCTTATTTGTAAAAAAAGTAAGTTTAAGTCGATAAAACACGAATATGACATTTTCTAAAAAACATTCCTAGATCGATTTATCGCCCCCGAAACCCCCTATATACTAAATTTCATGAAAATCGTTGGAGCCGATTCCGAGATTCCAATTATATATATATATATATACACAAGATTTGCTTGTTTAAAGATATAAGATATATTGAGATTGGTAACTTTGATCTTGTAAACAGTTGTTGCATACTTAAATCTTTATAGTGGGCATTTTTTTTTTTCATTAATAAACATCAAATTTTAAAGGGGTGTAAGTAACGTGACAGTTTCTTTTATTCAGCATAATTTGATAATCAAAATTTCCACTCATTTATAATTTACACTTTAAGCTACAATTATTTTTGTTCATCTATATAGATACAGGTAAAGTCACATGTCAAAGCTAGCTATTATATATATACCTGCATAGCACTATGGGGTCCAATACCCAAACCTGCACTGGCCACTCTCATTAGTTCCACTGTGTTTAATGCCACTGGACGAGCTTTCACTTTTTCTTTTGCCTGAATGTTAATAACACTGAAAAATAAAACAGATTAGGACTACACTGATTTTGTATAATTGAGCAAAAAAATTGGAAAATACAGAAAATAAATCTATATATATTTATGAATAATATCATCGAATACATACACAGCCTCTTTTATTTCCTTGATACCAGCAAGGAACATATTAGCAATGTCTTTCTCGAACACTCTAACCCTCTTCCACTCCAGAGGTAGCTCCCGCCCCTCGCTAGTTGACGCCGTGACTCTCAGCACCCAGTAAGTCTCCGGTTTGAAGGTCTGGATATCATCGTGACGTTGGACACAAAAGCCCAACGTCGGTGTTTGACATGGCCCATATGATATTAGAGACGAATCTAAGTCACCATACCTTCCTGAAAAAAAAAACGAATCAAGCCAAATTTTAAAGGAGATTTTTTTTTAAATTAAAATAAAATAAATGATTAATGAAAATTTTTCATTCTATATTCGAACTGCAAGGGACTGGAACATGCTTCCTAAGTCTGTGTTCCCTGACAGGTATAATCTGGGGATCTTCAAAAGTAGAGTGAACAGGTACCTCCTAGGGAAGTGCGCTCTATCTTAGACATACATTTTCAGAGTGAATAGAAGCACTTTAATAAATTCACACACCAGCCACATTATAATAGTCTTAAAGTCCTAAAAGATACCAAATTAAAATAATAAACATGTCATACCTTGAAAATATTTAGTCTGAAATCTAGTAAAAGCACATCCAATTCGCAGATCCAGTTCTTGCCTGGCATCAACACTGCGAGATTCATTCTCATTGGGCCGTACTAAATTCAGCATAGCCGCTTTAATATCTTTCTCTGTGATAGCAGAAAAGCGAGCCCTAAAGGTCACTAAAGGTGAATATACATCTGCCTTCATGTAGGGTCCAACACATGTCATTACCTGCAATATAAAATTATGCATTAATATTTTGCGATGGAATAATGTACTTTTATTGAGTCATTCGTAGAAAGTAATAAGTCATTAATAGAAATAATAATAGTTTTCTGAAATTATATTTAGCCTTAGAGAACCAGAGGCATTACACCTATTAGCAAATAATGTAAAACTATAAATAAATCTCCATAAGTTGAAGTTACAAAATATTCCAGTTCCTCTATAGATAGATAGACGGTGTATAATTTTTTTTGTACACCAGTCAGACTAACAAAAACATACCTCAAAACAAATATTTTCTCCTTCTTTATCACAATCCAGCCACAGGATCAAATAATCACATCCTCTTGCTTCCTGAGCAAGAAACGCGGGTATTCGCAATCGTGGCATTGCCTCCTTTTTCTCAGTTTGGCAGCTGAACAACTCAATGGGATCCACTTTGTCCCAGTTATTGTATTTTCCTATAAAGTCTAAGCTCATTACATGCCCGCAAACAGACGTCATCTTAAATTTCACCGGCTCGTTTTTAAACGTTCCCGTCCATTCGTGAACGGAGCAAGCCGAGTTAGAGCCTGCAAAGCATAAGAAATAAAATAACTACATCTTGAGAAAATAGGAACAATAGATGATAGTTATTATATTGAAATAAAACCTTTATTGGACGTGCATTTGCCATTGCTAAGTATGTTAGCAAGACTTTGTGCTAACGATGGCTTTTCAGCAACCATTAAAGCGGACTTCATCGTGTTGGCCTTTTGTTGTTACTCTTCTATCATTCCGTGAGGAGAAATATTCTCATAAATTGTTTTTATTTATAACCACAGACGCACTTTCTTGCGATCGCGCCCCCAACTCTTGCTCCTAAACCTAATTTGACTTCTGCCCACGGCAATCGGCTGACATTTGACATATGTTATGTTGACAACTGAAAATAAGGCTTTTTACATTCAATAATGGCAAGTATACACTAGTCGATCATTTTCTGTTTTAACTATTAATGTAGTTAACTAGATACGATAACGTACCTAACATAGATATAGTTCTGTGAAGTGACTGTGAACTCGCAGGCTCAGTTCAATATTAATACTTACAGAAAATGTGAGGAGGGAAATTATCCTAAAAAATAATGGGCTATTTATAAAAGTCAAGTATAGATAGGTATTTGAATAAGTCAAGCTTCGAGTAATTAATTACTAAATAATTACAGATTCTTAAATGCGTTTCTAATTAGGCTTCTAAATGTCAGTCAGTCAGAAACCATCCCCACTTAAAAATTATGCATGATATCACTTTCCTATATTCAAGTGCATAAGTTTTTTGTACAATGTTTCCATCTTAAACCATGTTAAAAGAGCAATTTAAAGACAATTGAATATTGAGTATTTATTTAAGGTTTTTGCGAATTTGTTTTTCTGTAATCTTTATTATTTAAAAATTATTATATACCGAAATGATATTGTCAATCGTGAACTCAATCTCAAATCGGTAAATGTCAATCAAGGCATCGCGTCTGGTATGGTCTGTGGTTTAGATCAATAATTTTTGCAAATTAGTCGTACATATTTGTAATTTGGATTTGTTGAACTTGTAATACATAACAGTGCTCGTGCTCCATAAAAAATAGAAATTCGTATAATGCGCTGTGAATTCTCAGCTTATCTCCGAGAATATTATTGAAATAAAAGTGTTTTATAGTTTTGAACTTGGTGAAAATGGTATGTGGCATTGTGGGATTTACGTAAACGTTTGTTTGTTAGGTGTGTTTGCTTTTAGTGTGTTATTTCATGTGTGAAAGTGTGAAACTATTGTTACAGAGTCAACCTCGTATGGAGAATATGTGTCCCACGACGCACTTACGGGTGATGTTGCCTAATTCAATGGAAACAAATATGCCTCCAACTTACATTGATATCAGTATGTACTTGCTAATTCTTAATATAGTTGGTGAATTATTCATTTAACGTTCTAATGTTATTGGCTATGCCACATTTGGCGACTTGAATGGTTGCAAAATTCATACATTCTACTTCCTGCAAAATTATTTGCTTTTTAATACTTAGCGAAAACAAACACTTGGTATAATATTATTAACTGGTTTACTTCCTATTTCTATAAGGTCATGTTTATTTAATTAAACCAACATCAAAGTTGTATTGCATTTATGTAACCATACTTGTTTTGAATGCAATAAAATATGTATACATTTTCTATTGTAAATGTATGAGTGTATAAAATATTTATGATTCACATGTTCCACCAGTTGTGCAAGGAAAATCTGAATAAAGTGAATTCAATTTTCATGTTTATCTATTTTATTATTCAAAATATTTTATTACAACTTAAATTAACAGTGTATATGTAGTGTATACTTTGATATGGGATCATAAATAAACAAACTGAATAACATTTTTAAAGATTTTTATAAAGGATAAACTTGAATAGTAAACCGCACCAGTTAATTTTCCCTTTAAAAGGGAGACACTTAAATTCAAACAATTTGGTACCCATATTTTAGAAAAGAGTGAATCATTTATTCTTATTTTTTAATCTTGTAATTATAGATAATAATGCATGTATGATAATATAAAACTTATCATAACTGTTTATAATTTTGTGGTAGGAAATTAAAAATGTATTTCATTTGGTTAATATAATGGTCATTATAATCATATAATGATTATCAAATGAGAGATAGAAGGGAGGAGGAATCTTCTCATATAGATACTAGAAGGAGGAGGAAGGAAATCACATTCTTAATTTATAATAAAAAAATGCCAAAATAACATTAATTAAACACAGTTAAATTAGTTGTTAAAATATTTTAAATGTTTTAGAATAAGAGGTAATAGTCAAGTAGACTTTATATACTTATGAGCATTACACCTGCATATTAGTCTGCATAGAAAAGGGAAAGAAAAATTGTGATTAAGTTTTCCACAGATTTCCCATTACCATTCTCCAGTCTCAAACTATCTCTGTATCAAATTTAATTCAAATCAGTTCAGTGTTTCTGCACTGAAGAACTGATTGTCTCAGACAGCCAGATAAAGTAACATTCACATTTGTAGGAATTACACTAAATTGAAGAACAATATCTTTTTAGATAACATGGATATACCCCCGCCTCAGCCAGATTTCTCAGCTCCCCCACCATATGATGTGGCGGCAAATTCTAAGCTGCCTACATATGAGGAGGTCCAACGTGAGAAACAAATGGAAGGGGAGGGACCTCAAGTGAGTCATCATTTTTAGTACTATATTAACAGACAATGAAAATAGGGAATTTATTTCCATGGACTGTTAATACAGTGGTTTATCATTTCATGTGTATTGTATAGTGCTTTCCTAAAATATATTAATACTTTGGCATACAAAATGTTGAATAACTATAAGATTTTCAACAATTAATAAGTTCTGATAGTGTGTACATTATTGATTACATTTTAAACAAAGAAAAGATAAACAATTAATATATTTTGAAACTTCAACTTATAAACTTATTAAATTGTTTAACATTTAATTCAATACTTTGTTATGTTTTTTGGTATAGGATTTGTCTGTGTTTATAAAATAATGTCTCAAAAAATCTAAGAATAATTAATTCATTTCAATCTAAAATTTTAAACCACATGTTTAAAAAGTGATCTGTGAAGCTTTGTAACATGTGCTCATAGCTATGTAATAGTTTCTAAGAGATTTCGTCATACATGGATTTCAACATGTGTGCGTTTGTCCACAGCTACCTCCAGCAGCTCATCCCACTATTGCAGCGTTCGTTACGGTCGAGCCGAGAGAGGCCACCGCTGAACAGTTAGATCCCGAGAACAACTTGCTTGGCACCGATATCATGTTCCTGACATCATTTTTCGGTATGTTATATCCATTTTTCAATGAATTTATGCCTCTACTGTTTTAAACGAAACAGGTAAATCAAATTATTGTATACTAGCTGCGCCCCGCGGTTTCACCCGCGTTAGTCCGTATCCCGTAGAAATATCGGGATAAAAAGTTGCCTATATGTTATTCCAGTTGGCCAGCTGTCTACGTACCAATGATTGATTTGATTGCAATCGGTTCAGTAGACTGCGTGAAAGAGCAACAAACATACACACACACACACACACACACACACACACACACACACACACACACATCCTTACAAACTTTCGCATTCATAATATTAGTAGGAAGTAGGTACTTTCAGTTTTTTTTTTCTCTATTAAATGTGGTTAAGATTTCTAATATATATACAGTTTTTTTGACGACACACAACATTTGTTAATTATAAAGGAGAAAAAAAAAATCGAGGTAAAATGAGGTCTGTGTCAGTCTCTAGCCTCCCTAACTATGTATATCCAAACACATAAATGACCCCATAAAATCGCGTTTCACCGTGAGAGAAGGACAAACCGACACACTTTCGTATTTATGATATTCGTAAGAACTACAAGGATAAAATGTTTATTTTTTAATTAATAGGTAACAAAGTAACCTCTAGTAATTGCATTATAATGACTTCTTGCATTTATTTTTTTCGCTTGAAATCCAACCCACTTATTCATCAATTATATACTAATAATATAAAGCAGAAGAGTTAGTTTGTTTGTTTGGATACGCTAATCTCATGAACTACTGGAACAATTTCAAAAATTCTTTCACCTTTCTATATATGTATCATACCTACGCGATCCCTGTGTGTTATAAGTTTTAACTAAATATCTGATATCACGGTTGAAGCCGGGGCGGACCGTATTGAAGAAAGAAGAAAGAAAGAAAGAAAGAAAAACATTTATTTGACACAGACATACACACACACAACAGATCAAACAGAAAAAACAGAAGCATACAATAAAAAACAAATATATAAGAGGAAAAAAAATAGATAAAAATAAAAATTTACATTTAACAAGTATGTGTGGCTGCGTGTGCCAAAAAGGGATGCCACTCAGGAAACCTGAGGCTTAACGCCTCAGCTCTGATTTTCAGTGGCACCCTTTCGACATCTGGATTGTCAGTAGCTCCGTATTTTAATATGTATATATAAATAAAAGAGTAAATAAATACATAGTGGATCACTAATACACATAAATAAATAAAGTCAAATATAGCATGTATACTAAATAGGCCAATATGCTATCTAAATATTGCTTATTATATTGCTTATCTAAATGGAAAAAGTGGAATACGAAAAAGATATTTAAAAAAAAAGTTAATAGTAGCAGTACAGTTTTATAGACAGCAATGCAGAACAGTACATAAGTAATGTTTTTAACTCAGTAGTGTAAATCTCGCATTGGGGTCATCAACTAATGCGACCCCGGATGTAGGTAGTTGGTTTACAATAACTTATTGTAACCAACTACATCTAGTTCACATTTCATTTCTTCCATACAAGGCCACAGCCCCGCCTTCGATCGACAGAACGGCATAACAATGATTCTAAATAACTTGCTGTGCTAAATGACTTTTGACCTTTGCCCTTGGGTAAATCCCTGTTACGTCCGATCGATAAAAGCCTTGCATGTTGATTAGATGAATGCGCTCGGTTTGGTTTTGTTATTAACCGACGTGTCCGAAAAGTGGGAGGTTCTCAATTCGACTGTATTTGTCATTTGTTTTGTTACTCGACACTCGAGTATTAAAGTTTTGTGTTTATGGGAAAATTGTTGTTTATTTATTGAACTTGTGAATGTAATATATGTATGTATATGAAGGTTTCGATGTCCGTTTCGTTTTTAAGAATTCAAATAGCCTAATGCGCATTCATCTCAACTTATCCTAAAAATTCTGAATTTCGTTTAAAGTACTATAGTAGATAAATATTTTTTATACATGACCAGGTCTGTATCAATCTCAGCTCGTTCTTATTAACCTAAGATCAAACATTAATATTTGACATATTATCTTCCATCAAGACGAACTCAAAGACAAACTCAATTTTTTTATTTTTTTATTTTATGTAAACTTTACGATTACCTTAATTTAATACTTTTATCGATAGGCATTTTTTAAAACTATTTCCATTTCGGAAGGTCGTTTCTACCGAGAAGAGTCGGCAAGAAACTCGACCTTACAGAGTTACACCTTATCGAAATAATATACTCAATCTAAGGCAAAGGTTATTCAAAATAATCTATTAAGTTCTGCCTTGCCTATCAGACAGACGGAATGAGGAAAAAGGTTGTTATTCACACACGTGATTATATATCATCTACTGTGACAACGCAGAAAAATACAATAGTCTCAATTAAATGCGCATTGAATTAAAATAAACACTCTTATAGAACATTATTGTTTTTACATAGCGGAAAAATCAAAACCATTGTTTATAACATAAAACAAGGCTTATTATAAAGATCTAAAATCTATAACTAATCACTCTTCTTAATATATCACATCAATCTAAATACACCAATTACCAAATACAATTTTTTAGAATACGAACTGACGGGAGATTTATACAAACTTACGTAAGTTTGTAAAAGGGATGTGTTTCCAAGAAAATTTCTAATTTCTAATAGAATTAGCATGTGGCTCAGTATTGCCATGTTAGTCAATCGACAAATCACTATTCTATGTAATTTCTCGGGTCCTTAACTATGTGTGTACCAAATTTCATCAAGTCGACCCAGTAGTTCTTAAGCTTAGCGCGTTCAAGTGAACAAATAAACTCTTCAGCTTTATATATTAGGTCGCCGCACACGAAACACCGATCAAATACACAAAACGCCGCCACCGGCATATTTTATGTAGTTTTCCTACATTTTATGTGGACTCGTCGCACGTCGCGTCGCAAAAAGTATATATTTACAGGAATAACAAAAAAAAACTAATTTCCAGTGGCATTCCTATTCAACTGGATCGGGTTCCTCCTGCTGATGTGCTTCTGCCACACGGTCGCGAGCCGCTACGGCGCGCTCGCCGGCTTCGGCCTCTCGCTCGCCAAATGGACGCTCATAGTGAAGCATTCCACTGAACTCGCCTCGCACGAGAACTCGTGGTTGTGGTGGCTTATTATGGCATTCGGTGAGTACGCAGCATGGAATTATGCTAGGAATGGTTTTTTAGCTTGCCATCAGGTGGTCCGGTAGCTTGTTTGACAGATGGGTGAGAAAAGAATTGTATTCACAGACTCTTTAACATTGGTGTAGTTAACATGTGTACATAACACAAGAAACTATTCTAATTAAGCTTGTCTTCATAAGGTGGCTTATTATAGCTTTTGGTGAATTATACTGTGTATGTTTTATTATTTTTTTTATTTCACAGTGGGCAACTGCTAGCTAGCTGGTGGTTCGCCTGATGGTAAGCGGTCACCGCCGCCCATAAACATTTACAGAGGCTCATACTTCTGCGAATCCACTGACCGCTTTTAAAGAGTAAGGGATAAGGAAAGGATTTATTATAAGAAATAATGAATGGACTGGGAAGGGTGGGAAAAAGGAAATGGGCCTTTTATTTTAAATAGTCAATTTTTTGTGAGAATTTTTATAATTGAAAGAATGGTGAAGCTCTGCATTTGCGTCCAGTTAGGCCTGGCACGAGATTTTTTGGTAGTGGTGGCTTATTGATTTATGGCCATTCCTTGGTATAGCGTATTTTTAAAGTGTGCTTTATAATTTGTGGTTCGAATCAATCGAAAACAGGCATGACGTTGCACGAGTCCATGAATCTGGGGGCATATTATAGCTTAAGATATATGGTTTCGATTGTCATATTGATATACCGATTCACACTAAACATTTCTAATAAACGTATGAAATGTATGGAAAAAAATTTATGATGAGGAAAATTTTATTTAAAAATAATCATAGCCATCAAGGCGTTATCGCTCACAAACGATATTCATGAGACATAATTTAATTTAATCAGCCGTTCAACTAATAGCCTCTTTATTAAATAGCGTCGTACAGTTCGGCTTCCATGATAGTACAATAATAGCAGAAAGAAAGATTTCGTTTTGTTTTACGTTGAGTATGTTTTCATAGATAAATACTACAAAAACTTCAACTTTATTGTATGACGCGTTTGAAAGCGTAATTAATTTAGAAACTTCGTTTAAACTTATTATTTTGTTAAGATCCTATTTATAAGTAAATATAGTAGTAAATATATATAAACCCTGTTTTTATAAAATGTTCATGTCTGGAATATTTACAATGTGATTTAATTTCGAAAATAAACCACAAAAACAATTCATAGTTCATCATGCAAAAAAAGCATTTATATTTTCGGCCGTTCGTTATGTGGAAGCGACAATGTTAATGACGACTATGAGGGAAAGTGGGTACGCGTCGCAGGCATTACGGGCAATGCTGCGCAAGAGTTTTTATTGCAAATTTCGTTTTTTTTTTTGTTTGTTTATCTAACTTGATGATGAAATGATATACAAAGATGACGCAGATTTCGAGAAAATCTTATGTAATTTTAAATTTATGCCACGAATCGCAACATTTTTATAAGGAAACCAAAGGAATTATTAACATACTCCACTCAATGTTTTTTGGGACAATAATAGTTGACCTCATAAAATAAATAATTAATTTTTTAACCATATATTATCATATTGTGTGTCATTCTAATTAAATAATAACCGACGAGATAATAAATTTCAATTGAATATGATAAACAATTTTTGTGACTTAAATAGGAATAGTATATAAAGTATATAAGTGTTACGTATTGATAACAATTTAAAATGCGTTGTTCGTTCCGTAAATTTAGTATTAACTCAAATGATGTTGTTAACAGCAAACCTTTTAAATATAAGCAATAATTGTATAAATTAATTATTATGCAAACTTACATAACATTACATAATTCACAAATAATTCAAAATATGTTAATAAAAACTAATTTGTTTCAGGAATCCTCATCTGCGTGCGCGCTATTATCCAGTACTTGAATATAAAACGCGGATGGCGTCTGCTCTCCGGCACGGCCCAAGAGCGACTGCTGTTCTTCTATTGAAATGCACGTTTTGTCTCGCTCGCACTCGCACGTACACCGTGAATGCGTGAAAGAGATGAAACTTTATCACATATTTCAGGTGTTGTAAAAATATAATATATTATATTATGTCGTTTAAAATATTATATTATATTCCTATGTGTCATACATATTTTGTTAATAGATCTTGAGATAAATTTGTTATATTAAACCAAATTTATTTTTATCTATATTCTAAATTTATTTAGTTATGTAAATTTTTTTTAGATTTATTTGTATATATTTAACTGGGCTAGTGTTAAATATTAATTAGTTTAATTCCTCGTTTCCAAAAAAACAATTCGATCGTGTTGTTGTATGTAGAGTATAAAATCTGTGTACTATTTAATTATAATATCATTGTTGAGAATCTTTAGATCTCTGATTTATAGTTGGGTCATTTATATTATATTTAAATTAAATTTAAATAATTTGTCACCCATCCAGTTTATGACCGTGTAAAACGTTGCTTGACCTCCATTTTCCTTTTTTCATTTTTTTTGTTAATATAGCGGTGTCAGAAAACATCATCACTGAAAATTACAACTGTCTCACTACCACGGACACACCCAGACAGATGGACAAGCAGTCTTAAAGTAACTGATTCCCGTTTAACGCCTGTGGATAGCGAATCCCAAAAGGCTATATTTAAATATTTCATATTTCGTGGATTTAACTTTTTTATCTTTAATTATGTGTTTAAAATCAATAGTCCGTTGAGTATAGCTTGTTAAATGCACAAATCTTAATTTAATAATATATAAATCTGATAATGTCCCAACTATAAAATAAGTTAAAATATACATAAGGAGAAAGCCAGCGGTTTCATGTATGTGCACCAAAAATTGTTACTTTTATAGTAATAACGTCCAAATATTTATAATTTAAGTGCAATAAAATTTCTAGTGTTCCTTGTGTTTTAAATAAATTTTATTTAGTTTATTTTTTTTTATTGTTTTGTACGTACGTGGTTTTTGTGTATTCAGTGATCGGTAGGTTTAATACCATTTGTCATTCGTGTAATATGCAATAATTATTTGAAATTTTTACTATTTTATAGTGAATAAAGTAAAATATATCTAAATTATTTTACCTATTATATTTTTTATGTAAGTTCATGGAAGTTAGAATAAAATATACGAATTTTTTTATTGTATCATATGCCTACGCCTAAGCTCTGCCTTCGTCCCAATATTTTTTTATTTTATTTTGCTTTACCGCTACCCAGGAAAATTATATTTCTCTTTTATATTATCAAATATTGGAAATAAATTCGTGAAAGAATAAAATTGGCTAAAGCCATTCGAGGCTCTATTTTTTTTTGTTTAAATAAGGAGATTTTTTCGATGTTATTGATGTGTAATTAACATTAAAAAGACAAATAATGTATCGGTGATATAAAAGAGACGTTATTTCAATTAAATTCCTTTACGAGTGTGATGAAGGTGAATGTTTCGTGACCATCTCAAATTATCTAATTATGATATAGTTTAGCGCTTAATATATCTCGTATTGTAACATAAGATCTAGATTTAGCACAAAATGTGGATGTTAGTACTTCCTCACGCAGACGCGTGGTTAATGCTTAGTATTTAAGTGATTTTTCTTTTAAATCTAAAGCTTACATTGTCTTATTATTTTGATATTTCTATCTGTTTAAAATATAATGTATGTCCTAAAACTAGTTACTGCTTTATTATATAATTATAGGTTGCATCTACATGATTAATTCGAATATTGTAACAAATGTTTACAATAATAAAAAGTTTATAAATATGAATAATTACTTAATGTCATATGAAATTTTGTGCAACTGCGAGATGTGTGTGGTATTGAGTTTTTATTTTCCAACAATGTAAGTCTTTAGGTTAGTGTGAAGTACATGCTGTGATGAGAGTTTGCGAAATTTCTATAATATTTTGCCGTCTGTAATATTATTTTATATAAATACAGGTCGTACTTGACTGGAAATAAATTTAAATTATAATTATACCTGTGTTTTTATTGATAAAGGACTGGCAATCCGCCCGGCTTCGCTCGTGATACGTATCTATCTACCGGGGAAAGAATTTTTGAAATTGGTACGATAGTTTCTTAGATAATTGCGTTCAACCAAACACTTTATTAATAATGAAGGAAGCAAAAAATTATTATATATTATGAATGAAGCGTGAAGCTTTGTACCTCTTTTAATGGAATTGCGCGGAAGGGGGAGTCTTATATACTGCATTTTAAAAAAGTAATGCATAGAAATACATTAAATCCACGAAAAGAGCATTACGCACATTACAGTGCATTAGACACATACACGCATAGAATAATATACCCTTTTGTTTATGGTAAGTTTTAATCCTAAACCAAAGGAGAGATGAATCTAACGAAATAAATATCACTGAAATATGTTCAGCCGATATTAAATTATAAGTGGTGTGAATAACTCTCTGTCCATCTAAACTAAGCAACGGAACCATTAAAACGGCTAGTTAACACATCTTTAATTGTTTGACTTTTTATATCCCAATTACTATACGGAATTGAATAAACTGGAATGAAAATAGATCTATTCCCAGAAAACCCTTTTGAATATTAACAGAGAATTCTTTCGCTCAAAATTTGCGCATCATTGAACTTAGTCGAATCAAACACCTACGCAAGATAGGCGTAGGCGGAGCATACAATTTCAGCAGGTGACATGGAACGGAATTGCGCTAAATAAGAAACCAAATAACTCCCTATAAATTGGCTCACATTCATAAATCTATCATGCTGCTTTTCATAGATTTCTCTCCTTGGCAGTGAAATAATCAACTGAACCAGTTCTATCTGCTTATAGCGGTTTAACCAGTAATAAACGCGTGAATGTTTATTTAAACGCCGACTAAATTATAATAAACAATCCTTTAACTATGGTTGATGATGTGTTCATAGAAGTTCAGAAGTTTATTTAAAGCAGGCATATCATATATATATAACCAAAAAATAATGAAATTAAAAAAGGAAACGCCAATAACCTGACTGTTACTGAATTTTCAGAAGTGAAAATAAGTAAATTAATCAAGCTGTCACAAAATATTTGTCTTCGTAAAATAGTATAGGTAGTTATGTAATGAAAAATTAAGAAAGTAAAATCATAAATTAAAAGTAATATTACCTAAAGACTTATTTCATATGAAATCAGTATTCAACACATAATTAACCAAATTATAAATTATAATTGATTAAAATATCACACTATGGAAGCCTTTTGGTAAATAGATATAGATTACGAAACACAATTTCATCTTACATTGTTAGTGGGCCAGTCGTAAAGTATAGTAAAACTTGAGTAAATCACCCAGATAATATCGAGTACTAGAACATACCGCATTGCTTAGTACAAGTATCTTAGTTGCCAAAAACTACCCAGCAGTAAGCTGCCAAGTTTCGCGCAGGGTTGACGTCCCCTAAACGTCCGCCATATTCACCCCGTTTTCCCGCGTAACGTTAAGAATTTTCGCGCGCACCACGTTCAGAAACTAGCAACGTTCCTTATGAAGGAAGTAATTACGAAACTCTGTTCTCATCTAACTACACATTTGTTTTTTGGGGACAATAATTTCTACAGTATACTAGGTAATTTTTAACAGTTTAACATTTCAAGTAACAAATATGCTGCTAATAGTTTTAAACGAAATTCGAGTGAAAATATTTAGAGTGGACACTTTATGTAAGTGTTCTAGTTAAGTGGTTCGCTTAAAGTTAGGCATTAAAGTCAAAGGTTCTCAACGATTGGCACAAATCCAAGCCATGAGAGTTATTGCTCATATATGATAAATATCGATTGTAGATAGAGAAAAATATGTAACATTGACCTGAACTGTGCTTTATATCAAGGTTCTCTTCTTTTAAATCAACCTTTAGCATATAGAGTGAATAGAGTGGTTATTATGATTTTGGCTACTTTTCTATAAAAATAATCAATAATTACTAACTTAATAAAAATAGTTTTCATTTTAGTACAGCGTAAATTTTCGAAAATATTGTATTAGGAATGGGAAATTATGGGATATTAACAGAACATGTTAATATTCCCATGTTAACAAACATGTACTTGCATACCTACATAAATTTTACAAATATACAAGTTAGTAACAAACCATGTAAATTATATTATATTATTAATCTCTGTCTACCTGAGGTTTGGATTATATATACCATATTCAACTTAAAAATTATCTAAATAGGTCCGCGTCCCTTTAATCTATTTAATTGCATACACGCGATGAGTGTAAAATAGCGTCTCGCAAAATGCATCTGCAGTAATTAAAACTCGTGAATATATCACTCCACAGGGATTTGGTTTAACACATCATAGATTTGCATTCAGATAAGTTATTAGTTCTTAAATTTTTATTGTACATAAGCTAGTATAAGATACATTTTAAACTCACAATTCGGTATAATAAACAAAAACGGATTTATAGCTAAAACGATCAAGAATCGATATTAAACATAAACAAAAACAACTGAGATAATTGATTATTTCATATATTTTTTATTTTATTTATAAAAGATACCATACAGCTAATTTTACAGTATCTGATTAATTATCACAGTAATTACGCCAATAACAAGGTACACCAATAGCTGGTTAAATATAAGTGACAAAAACAATATTATATTATAATAATTAATTGATTAATACGCTCGTCCCTTTGATCCTGTCTTTAATACAACTCGCTCGTCCTGGCGCTGCCCGATATTCTCCTGAGACAAAAAATAATGAAACAACTTTTGAGACTCAGAGATACCATGGCTTTCTATTGGTACAATTTTCGAATTCGGTCCAGTATGACTAAGACCATGTGAACTATCAGCGAAGTTATTCTAATATAAAAAATACTACCAAAATTCATAAACCTTATCTCTTTAAATATTAGTATACAAAATTAATATATAAAATATATTTATAACGTACATATCACGTTTGCTTTATAAAGATATTAAGATTTAGGTACATACTGCAAATTAAACCAATCAACAAGGAAAAATTCTATCTTCAATGGGCATAAACACGAATTATACTCTACACTTCCACTTTGAAGTTCATTGAACTACTCGTATAAAATCGTGTTTAACTTGTGTACGAGTGTTATATGATTTTTTCTACGTTAATTAGGTATTCCTTTTTCGTTTCAAAGATTCGGTTATATTCTAATGGTATTAATATCAACTTTATGGACTCTTATAAACTCTTCATATAACAATGCGTACCTACGTGGCTCACAAGAAAGCACGTACGTAAAATTATCTCAATTCAATTAGTAATAGTACTGTATAGTATAATATTATCTGTGGCAGTAGCTAATATTTAAGTTGTAAAGATGAAGTACTATCTTTTTAATTCAACTATTTTCGCGTGATACCCGATACTACAACTTGCAATCAAGTATCGAGTTCTAAATACTCAAATCATTTAACCCAAGCAGTTTTAACTGTTATAACTTTTTGCGCCATAAAGTTAATACAATTTGCATTTGGGGTGAACCCACTCTGCTTGACTACAGTCTGGCGTCGTGTCGCCTGGCGCCCGGTTTACGACCGAATATTATGTAATATTGATCAATGTACTTCTTACTAAGAACCGTATTGGTATCGGAATTTATCATATTTTCAGTATACGTTCTATATTTTATTTTGAACGTGTAGCGTTGAACTAAAAGGATGGCCTGACCAAAAGAAGAGGCTATGCCTAGGATAATGTTTCCAACGTGTAGGCGTAGATTTTATAATACTATGCTAGAAGTGTAATAAGAAAAAACAGTGTCAAGAAAACAATAACTGTATCTGTAACTGTAAAAAGGGAAATATTCTATAATGTATTAGATTTTCCTAGTTAACTTAGGTTAGAAAGGATATCCCCTGTAGCTACAAATTTAGCGCGTGAAATTAGTGTCAATTACTGTGATAAAAACAAAGTGTATGGGCATATATGATGTTCTTCTCTACATTAGAGACCTGGGCAAACCGATTTTGTTGACTCTTTTGCATTCGAAAGATGGTGCTTACCGGGCGCTCCCTTTGTAGGTACCATTATCGAGTTTTGACAAGAGCATCCATGTAAAAACGACATCTAAATCTTGCGCCACATGGGGCATTCATAAATATAAGGATTCGAGGCTAGTTTTATGGATGGTATATTTTTCTTCATAACATTTATTTTGGCAGACTGAACATGGCTCAGACGCACCTTGAATTGTTAGTTAAGAGGACTTTTGGTGTCCATAGCACAAGCTTTAAGTTCTCTGAAAATGTTGACGCAGTGAAGCTTTCGATAACAATTATTTTATGCAAGTATTAAAGTATCAGTATATCAGGAAATGATTTTTTATACCTTTTTTCCACTTTCGATGATTATAATAAAATAAAATATACTGTACTTAACCTAGTTATATCTTGAAAAAGGTCTGGTTTAAATTCCAATACGTTAGCATTTTTACTTCACTTTATTAAAATTCATGAGCTCATGCATCTTCTCTACAGGTTTATAACGATTTCACGTTAAAAGCTATTACTTTAAGTCAAGTCAATGATTTATAGACAATACGTTTATTTCAATAACATCTTACCTGATTTTTTGATTCGTTTATTGTGATTTCATACCGTATAGTCGTCGTTGTAAATTATATACACATATAACTGACTTTATGTTATATAATTGATGCCTAACAAAAGACAGGAAATAAAAACCGTGTTTTAAGTACCAGTACCAGTAATTTAACCGTTCATAGTAAATAATTACCCCCATCTCCAAAAGTTTCGATTCAATATGCCAAACATTATGGAATCTGTGGTGTTTTCTTTTAAGCCCGAGCATAAAATACGATTCATACTTTGACTGATTCATAAAAAATATTTGAGTGATCAGTCCAACTTCGGTCAACGAGCTTATATAAATTATAATATGACGTAGCTGTTTACAGAGATACAAGACACGTTTCCGGTCCAAAGCCACCCT
Source organism: Zerene cesonia (assembly GCF_012273895.1). Classification (NCBI taxonomy): domain Eukaryota; kingdom Metazoa; phylum Arthropoda; class Insecta; order Lepidoptera; family Pieridae; genus Zerene; species Zerene cesonia. The sequence goes on along the minus strand of NC_052128.1, from coordinate 2,719,093 downwards.
GCGCATTTCTGACGTCACAAAAAAAACAAAATTTTATGTAACAGTCGCGTCAGCGGACGTTGCACAACCAACACCTGTCTGTATCTTTGCAGTCGCCACCAAACCTTTGTAATAGAGAACATTGTTGTATGGCAAATTAATTATAATAATAGATAATGCACTGGCAGATGTATTTGGCTTGTGATGGTGTCCTATTATATCGAGACACTCCGAATTGGCAGGCCCTTGAGCTAATTCAAAGTTAACTAAAATAATACGTCTACTGTCTCGTTGTTTGGTATGGCATTGCGAGCTGTCTTCGTGCTTGGTGATGTATATACGATATAAATACCTCCGAGACTATTTCATTGACCTTCCATGTTACGCGAATATAAACTCTTCCATTTTATCTTCTCTCAATTGTTGAAGATATTCATATTAGTTTAATTAAATATTTATACCTAACAAACCTGCGCCACTACACTACCACAGATAACGTAATTATATTCTATACTTAAATACATTGATATTCGAATAACTAAGAAAAAAAAAGTTTTAATACTAATCCACCTCCTTCGTAATATTTCGTGAAGGTCACTTGGTACTCCCACGTTTTTCAAAATGACGTGTAAATGTATTTTCCGACCGAACCGAAAAGGAGGTTTTCAAATTTTTTTTGAGAACTTTTGACTACGTGAACCAATATTAATGATTGTGTGGTTTAGCTTTTTGTTATTTTATCCGATTTTATATTAGCTTATATAACAAAAAATACATTCGAAAGGAAGCGCGTGGTATCTAACTGGCGTACAAGTGACTTAAAATAAATATGTTGCAAATCAGCTGTTCCGACCAACAAATCCAATCCGAATATCAACACGCTTCTTACCCTTTTGTTATCTCTTATGGTATTTTAGATATTCGTTTCTTATTTAAATCACATTTGAGAGGATTTATGGAAAGTTCCTAAGTGGATCGTAGGTACTCTTATTTCAATTAAATTTATTTAAACATGAAATATTGAACATTAGAAATCTAGAAAAAATCTAGCTCTAGAACATAGAATCAATGGAATATAACGTAACGCACTTGACATTGTTTTCAAACACGATTTGACCGATAATGTTAACAAGTGTCGGCCATAATTTTATCCTATATTTACTCAGATTAGAAATATACAATATAACTATGTATTAACTAGCTGTGCCTCGCGATTTCACCCGCGTAAGTCCGTATCCCGTAGGAATATCGGAATAAAAAGTTGCCTATATGTTATTCCAGTTATCCAGCTGTCTACGTACCAAATTTCATTGCAATTGGTTCAATAGTTTTTACGTGAAAGAGTAACAAACATCCATACATCCATACTTACAAACTTTCGCATTTATAATATTGATAGGATTAGTCGTGACCAAGTGGTGGATATTTGACAATCACCAGACAGTCAGGGGATTGTATATATATATAGTATGAGCGCAATGTCAAATGCATGTTATTTATATGGATACTAAGTGTAATAATAAAAAAAAATCTAAACCATAGATAATATAATATCATACTAGCTTAAACTATAAGTGCGCTAAACATTCTTCGTAATCGCAATTTTCGTAAAAACTTTTCGCTTCACGTATTAATGTAATATACCCTTATCTAGCGCATTTAATAAAACAAATGAATTTCTTGTATATATATTTTATATTAGGTTCTTCAACACTACGAAGTTTATAATTAACTTAAGTCATAGATCCTTAATGTATTTACATACATTTATTTCAGCGATTCAATAATACTTTCAAATAATTAATTACGATACATATTCAATGCACCAAGTCAGAATAGGTAAAGTTTATTAACGTAGCGTAACGTTGGGCTTGGTACCGCATTGCAGCTACGGCTGAAACAGATGGAAGCGCGACAATCGATTCTTAAAATCAAGTACAATATTTAATTAAAGGCTTATTAAACGAAAACATTCTAACATATCGCTACATTATAATTCATTTTATGTGAATTTTATGAAATCTTTCGAAGTTGTTTTAATGGTATAGTTATAGTATATGTAAAACTGGTAAATCTGATACAAACATCAAACTCATTTCAAATTCATCATCCTACTTTTTAATTTTTTATTTAATCTGTATTCTAGAAAGTTCTCAATCTATCTGATAAAATTCTCCTAAACAAGTACTTATTTAGCTATTATGTTATGCTTAGACTTAACTTACCATTAAACAATAGAGCATCGGTCTAATGAGAACTCTTGCATTCATGAAAATTCAGATGTTTTGAACGAATTTTTTTGCATTACGCTATATCTGGAAATCGTAGGCGCTATAGAACTTCCTACATTTAAAGTGCCACTTCGATAATACTGTATCATTGTAGCACATTATCTACATACTTGAAATTAACTGGATTTGCTTTTTATTAGTAACTAGCTGTTCGCCCCGGCTTCGCCCGTGGTACATATATCCAGATCCAGCAGTTTTTGTATAAAAACATTACAAATGTACTTTCGTAAAAATCTTTCTTCTTAAGAATATTATTAGTATAGACTTATTATGGTATGATGAAATAATGTCGTTACTATTTAAAACTATGGTAATAAAACATGTCAAAATAACACCACGCGTCACAACACTGCCTCTTTATATTATGTTCTGGCATTGACAGCTTTTCGGCAATAAAATGAGAGAAATTAATGTATATCATGTAGAGAAATTACGAAGTGAATGTGTACACAACAATCAACTATTTATTATGTAAACTGAATAAGGTCAGCCAGTCCAACTAGTTTTCCTAACGTATAACTATAGTTCCGTGGTCATTAGAGTAAACCATTTTATCAGGCAACTTTTATTTACTTTCAATGCCACATTTCCATTAGTCCAACGGATTTTTTTAAATTTATAACCGACGTTTCCAAAATGGAAGGAGGTTCCAGTTTCCGCTGTCTTATGGTCTGAACCCTCATAGAGGCCTATGTCCCAGCCGTGGGAACAATAATGGGTTGATGATGATGATTTTTATTTATATTTCCATTTCTTCTAGAACTGTTGAGTCGAGAATGAGACGCGATGAATCTGTAAAGAGCATAACAAGGTTTTCGTCGGCCCGCCGAAGCGAACAACGGCCGGCTTTGACGCTCGGCCTGAGACAGAATTCGCTTACTATCAGCACACTCGCGCAGCAGGCAGCGTACTTAGCAGAAAAGGCGAGGCAAACAGAGACGTGAGTTTAATAATAATATATTAATAAATTTGTTACAAAATGTATATGTTTATTATTATTTACAAGGTACACTTTGTCGAAAAAGTGGGTACAATTTGTAGAAGTTTGTAAAGGGTGTAATAAAATTTAATTACTAATGTATTTTTTTTTTATAAGTAAATATAGTCTACTCTTTACTTCATGTTTGGTCTTGCACTTGAAATAGATTTCAATATACGTTCAATCTCAAATTTCTAAGTATGAAATACTTTTATATAAAGAGTGCTTGCTCTAAAGACGAAAATTAACATTCAGGTACATGAATAATTTTATCTTTAAATCCTGTCAACATCATAAATCATTATCTATTATGAGAAATAACTGATTCTGATACTGCACCCGTATAAAAAACTTACTACATAATGGGAAATAATAAAAAAAACCGATGTTTGTTTAGCTGCTCAAGGATACCATAAAGCCATGGGAAAGGCTACGAAACGGTACGCACCGCGACCAGCTTAGCTTGCAACCATGCCTCATGTAATGAACATACATTTGCGATACATCATTATTTGTTATCATTATAATGTGTTTATAGTCTCACACTCGTTTTCAGCGGGGATCCCAATCTACAAGCGCCGCCCACTTCTTGGTTTAGACTTGTGAGTATTTGTTTGACT
>NC_052128.1:2703714-2714224 GCF_012273895.1 Zerene cesonia | reverse complement strand
TACCTGTTTTCTTGTAGGACGTTGTTTCATTTGGGCAGAGAACACACTAACCTATTATATGATATTTTTGTCCTACAGATAGTAATGAGAAAAATGGTTTTGTGGTATTAACAATTTCTGAGCATAGGACCGGAATAATGTACCGCGCAATTTGTAGGACAATATGTCTGTTAAATTACATGAATATTAACTAAGTAAAAAAAAAAAAATCAGCTGGTTAGTGATCATTTATGATGACCTCGTTATCGATACATGTCGGAAAGAGGGGACTCTTTGATCAAACCATAGATTTTGTAGGACAAATATTTTTTCGAATAATTTAGATAATTGTCTTGAGATTTAACAAAAAAAAATTCAGTTAGTAATAAATATTTGAGAATCATCAAATCAACATATTTTATCCTTGCTACCTCTGTTAGCTACCACAATCGAAAGTTTCGTATCGGAAATTATTGGGCGTCTCATCAAAATAAAGCTACTCACGGATTATTAGCTTGATAGTAATCAAGTGCAAAAATGGACGATGGATCCTGGACTATTATAAATAATTGCTGAGATGAAGTTAAAAATGAATCTTGCGAATTTATTATCTCCTGAAGTTAAAATTGGACAATACCAGTAAAATAGTAATTTATAAAGTTGAGGCGGAATAACAATAGCATAAATATAGAAAATTTTGAACGGTTGTAGTTTCCAATTTCTATTTCCATTGCACTGTTTTTATATATATCTTTTTTTATGGTAATATTGTATTAAAATTAAAATGATAAGTATTAGGGGGATGATCATAGTGTATTTATTTTGTAAAGGGAAATTAAATCGGAAATATTTATCATGTTAACATTATCAATAAGTATATATGTACTTTAGTGAAATGTTACTTGTACACTCCCTTAAGATATAGATTTTATTTGAGATTATCATTTATTTTTATTCTTTTTGTTTTTGTAGTTACATATATGTTTATTTCTTTTGTTATAATATGTTCATGTGTACTGCCAACATTTTAAATATTGTATCGTTTCGCACATTTTAGTTGTAGGTAATTATTTATTTAAAATAAATGTATAGAATTAATATTGTTTGTGTATTATTTATAAACCTACTTCCCAAAGCTTTGCTTCAAAGGATTTTTTTACTGAAATGATATAACATTTTAATTTTAGTTAAACGCCTAGTGGGGATAAAATTCACATTAGCTTATATTTAAAGAGATTGAAATAAAATAACAAAAATCCAATTGCGATTTATATTTTAATAATTGATTATAGGCATAGTAGCGATCATCTGTGATGATAAAACACTTGTACTGGAAATAATTCCCATGTCAATGTGTCTCGAATATATAAATATAAGATAAATTAATATTTAATAGAAATCAATTGTACTGCTTTTCTGTAGTCTTAGTCTATGATTTTTTATTTTTTTTTTTATTTTTCCGTGGTTGTTACTAGCACAGAATAAATTTAATCTGGGTTACATAAAAGACAAAAATATTATTTTATTTATTTCCATTTATTGTTACTTTTAACCAAATATTTTATTTTCCGTTTTATTCAATTAAATCTTAACTATCTAAGCAAAGAAAATAAATTAAAATGGAAGAAATAACAAAAAATATATTTGGACAAAAATGTGTTGCCCGCACTGGAGAATTGAACTAAACAACACGCACAGCGTGTTTTACGCACCACGAGACGCGATTTCTCGCGAATGCGGCTTCACACGCTAGGCGTGTAAAGACGCATCCTCGGTTCCAAGCATTTTTACACAAGAGGTGTGTTTCAGCAGTGAACGTGTTAAAAACTGAAAAATTACAATGTTGAGAAATTTTAAAAAATAGAAAACCTGTATAATTTCTTAATTTATAATTGCTTTAAAATTAAAACTAAAAATAAAATACACGTTTTTTTTATCAAGTATTGCAGCTTGACTAATTAGGCCATTGCTGAAAAAAGCTTTCTTCTAGAAAATCTTGACAGACAAACGGATAACGAATTGACCATATAAGGACTGACCATATGAGTGATGCGGAATCCTAGTATATCGGTAGACTACTTCTTGTATTATCATTCAACACAAGGGTGGAAAAATCTTAGTTTGTAGAATTATTTTTCACAACATATAACTATCTACATATTCTGCTCGGTTCAGGGAATAAAATAAAACAACAACCGGTACTTAGGAATTTAATAAATTTATCTACAAATTACTAATAAACAAATCAAAAACAGATTAATTACGTATATAAAAATATTACTTTTTACAAATACTGTTCTTGAGCACGATTTAAACATTTTCCTAACACTAGAAATGCTAATTACACGCATACAACTTTTAAAGCGAATGTTTATTGTTTTCAATAAATATTATTTACCGACTTATGTATACACTTTTTCCTATGTTATTTAGGCGTATAAGACACATGATTTAATGGAAGGCACGATATGAGTAAAGCATTTGCTACGAACTTTTTTATTTATTCATACAATTCCTAACTTTTCTTATGTTATTTTTATTATTGTTTTAATATGCAAGCGTTCTATGTAACTTGAAACTGACACCATTTCAATATTCTTCGTATATATATGCGGATAAGATAATGTGTGGATATGTCGTGGGTTATACATTTGTGAATTTTATTGTTTATGTTTATTTTAATGTATAAATGTTTTTGTCAAAAAATATAGATATAAATAGAAATACGAAAGCATGTAGGTGACCTAAGCACAGCCTATAAATAGTAAGCTTGATAGGCAATGAGGTTTCTAAAATCCTAAAGAACTTGCAGTACTCTGGTGTGAGTATGTGAACCTATCATAATATTTGGTATTCCAAAATCACTTCAATAATGCGAATATTTGACGTAAAATGAATAACCAAAATTTTTAACAGCTTTCATTTCAATTTTCAGTTACGTATGTTACATTAATCATTTGTAACCAAAATGAGTATTATTAAAATTAATATTACCTGGAATTAAAAAAAATATGTTTACAGAATAATATAACGAAAAAAGGCATTTCAAATATTATCTTTATTAAATTCCATAGCGACGAGTATAAATAAAAATAGTGAAATTGTTTTAATAGAAAATACAGTACCTACCTATGTTTGTTTATTTTACAGTAAATAAAAGTATTGAAATACTATATAGATAAGCCAATATATAATGTGTAATTTCCATTTATTGATTGTCTTTATACAAAAGTATAAATCTTATTTTGGCATTATTACAAGACGATATAAATGATAGCGAATAGTGTTTCATCACACAATTATAAATAAACACAATTAAAAAACGTAAAACGATCGCAAATATCGAGTTGAGACGCGACAAGTAAAAATATTACATGTGTTATTTCCGCTTTTAATCATAACATAATTTTCATAAATTATTATGTTTCACAGTAAATAGTAAGATTGATACAGTCGTATTCTTACCTAATGTTTTTTTAATGCATTTGAATAATTACAAACTCAGGGAATATGAAAATATACCCATGTTTGTATAAACTCCAAAGCATTAGTTATTCTGTCCTATTACAGGCAATCGGTATGCGTAAACGCATTCTAAATTTAAAAAAAACAAGGCAATTCAGGCTAAGTATAAGAACATTGGGTCGTCTTTACCTCGAAGTCACAAGAGTCCTAAAAGTTAGGTATTTCCCAAGTTTGAAATTATTCTGCAGGGCCTTGATTTTATTGACATTACAGTTGTTAAATTGTACTCCCGCTAAATAAAAACAAAGATCTCTTTTGTTTTACTAAGCAGGATCGTCTTTGTAAATATCGAAAGTTTAAAATAAAATTCTTTATCGAAGCAAAATTCATTTTCATTTGTTAACAAGTATTATTGTTGGCAATTCATGATTTAAGTTTTGTCATGTTCATTCTTGATCCGTCCAAAATTCGAGTTTTATTTTTCAAGTGTCATTACATATAATACAGTTTGAAAAGGCGCGTGTAGCCTAGGTGTATAAACACAAGCTCTTAGCTGTAAAGGAACAGGAGTTATGGAGTAAGTGTATGGTTTTTTTATGGGGGAAGGAATTAGGGGGATATAAAAAAGTACGAGGGTAGACCGGGAGTTGGCAAGTTAGGCGTGATTCTCAATAGAATTCAGTTTTCAGCTTCTTCGCGAATATTCTCCTCGCTCTCCTCCACAAAGCCGCACTGCAGCTCGTACAGGCGCGCGTAGGTCCGCTTGAGCTTCATGAGCTCCTGGTGCGTGCCCATCTCGCTGACCACGCCCTTGTCGATGACGCAGATCATATCCGCGTTCTGTATGGTGGCGAGACGATGCGCTATTATCAAACACGTTCTGCCTTCGCTCGCGCGGTCAAGCGCTTCTTGTACCACCTGCAGGTTGTAAGGATTGTGTTAGAGAATTATATATGTTCTGTGATGATGTGAACCGTTTACAAACTGTTATGTATTCATACATTTATGTAAACAAATTATTTTTTTTGCATAAAATATTTTTCAAAAGGATTCTTTTTAATTTCAATCGGTGTGTTTGTATGTACTGTATATATTAACACAGTACAGTACACGTTACACGTTAGTGGGCGTGCGCGTTGATAATGGAAGTCTCGTTGTACGCTTTTCTATACCTCAAGCACCATTTTACACAGTTCTGGAAGTGTGTGTGTGTGTGTCTGGTTATGTGTGTGTATGAGTGTGTCTGTGTGTGTGTCACCTTCTCGCTGTGCGTGTCGAGCGCAGAGGTGGCCTCGTCGAGCAGCAGCACGCGCGGGTTGCGCACGAGCGCGCGCGCGATGGCGATGCGCTGCTTCTGCCCGCCCGACAGCTGCGACGCGCGTGCGCCGATACGCGTGTCGTAGCCCTGTACACACATATTATGATTGGTTGTATCATTATATTAAGAACCAAAAGTAATATAGCAAAGGGATTCATGAAATAATCATTCAAGATGTTATCATACAATTACATTTTTCCCCACCATCAGTATGTAGAGAACCATTTGCAGAGAGAACCATCACTTATAGATAATGTCCCTGATGTTATTGTTGGAAGCGAACAGCTATAACCCATAAAATTGACTTTCATTGATTCAAATAAAATTGGGAGATGAAGCACCAGATATTTTATCAGTTGAAATAGACTACCTGAACAATAAAAAAGTTTCTGGGATATCAAGATTCCTGTTTAATCCCAAGGGAGCATTTAATCGGGATAAAAACTATTCTATAACCCATGTTAGCTCATATAACCAAATTTAATCAAAACACGTTGAGTAGTTTCAGCGTGATTGACGGACATACGTCCAAACAAACAAACTTTCACATTTATAATATTAGTGCGATATAAAATAAATGTGATTTGACTACTAACGGCCGGCAGGGCAGCAATGAAAGTGTGCACGTTAGCCGCCATGGCCGCCTTAACGACCTCCTCTATGGGCACGGCGCGCGAGTTGTCCCCGTACGCGATGTTCTCGGCGATGGTCCGGTCGAACAGCACCGGCTCCTGCGACACGATGCCCAGGTTCGCGCGCAGCGTCGACAGCCGCATGTCGCCCACTATGCTGTGCTCGTCCAGGTACTGCAGGCAGAGAGATTTTTATTTTATCTCCATCAGCCCATTTACTATGGATGCGTTGGTGATTTATCCATTAAACAAAACAGCAGCTTCCCTATCCATAAATAAAAAAATGCGTATTTATTCATATAAGAGTGAAAAGTGCAATCCCAAGTGCCGGCTAGCAGATGTTACATGACGTTGGAAATTTTCATGGGCGTGCCGATTTCCTTCACTGATTCATCGACTCAGCCACGTCGCCGATCCAGTCGTACAGCCGCTGCAGCAGCTGCATGCGGGAAACACGCGGGCAGAACTTACCACAGCGCCGTCGTCCGGGTCGTACAGCCGCTGCAGCAGCTGCATCAGCGTGGACTTGCCGCAGCCGCTGGGCCCAACGAGTGCGACACGCTTGCCACTCGGAATCACCAGCGAGAGCCCGCGCAGCACCTCCACCTCGCGCCGCGTCGGGTATCGAAACTTTATATGCTTGTATTGGATCTTGCCCTCGGCTACCTGTCGGAGGCAATATAATAATTAATATCGTTTCCTGTTTTCATCTAAAACTAATATTACAAAGGAAGACAATTGTGTTCTTGTTATGTAATTTTATAAAATTATCACACAAAAACTACTGAACCGACTTCAAAAGTTCTTTCACCACCACAAAGTTGCATCTTCACTCAATGACATAGACTATTTACACACACAACACTCACAAAGTTCTCCGGCACGGAGGGCGCGTGCGTGGTCTCGACGAGCGGGCGGCGCGCGAGCAGCGTCATCACGCGGCCCGCCGCCAACACGGCCGCGCCGAAGTTCGGCGCGAACGCGAGCGCTTGCCCCATCATCCATGCGCCGAACACCAGCGCCTCTGACACCCTGGAGATACAAAACATTGTCATTACTCGGTACTGTGACACTGCAAACTATATAGAAACAAATCCTACTAATATTATAAACGCGAAAGTTAATAAGAATGTATGGACGTATGTGTTGTATCACTCACGCAACTATGAACTTAATAATTACGTATGTACACATGTAAATACAGTGGGCCAAGAAGTCAGAGATCCAACGATTCCAACCAAAATCTTTCCACAGTATTGCCATAATTCAATTTCCCTAAAAATCATGAATATTCTTTTTTATTTATAATAAACTGATACTTTAAACATTTCACAAATAAAAAGAAAGTCAATTAAATATGCACGTACTTAATGACATCCTTATAGGGCACCTCCTTATTGGCGACCTGTATGCCGCCGTACCACAGCGACAGCGCGTAGCCGGCGACGGGCGCGGTCTGCCCGAACGAGAACACCGCGCCGCGCCAGCGCATGGAGCCGCGCGCCGCCGCGTGCGCGCTCGCGCCGGCCGCTTGGTACCGCGCCAGCACGCCTTCCTCGCCACCTATATGCATATCATTCATATACTTTAATGACTCAAATAGACGAGTCGTTGCATTAATTTAGATGTAAATTTATTAATAGAGATTTGTGATTATATGGCTGAATCTTTCAGGCCGTTAATTACCTCATTTTCAACGGATTATAATGCTTTACTATTGCGATAAATTCTATATACAGGGTAAAGAAAAAGTCCTTGATCAAACGAAAGGAGGTGATTCATAATCTACAGCATGCTGGAAAAATAAGCGAAGATGTCAATCAATCGTCTCTGCATGCAAAAATAATAATAATTAAAAAAAACTCAGGCGGATCAAGGACGAGTCGCTAATTACACAACACAACTCACAGAACGCGGACACCGTGCGTATGTTGGTGATCGCCTCTGTCGCTATTGTGTTCGCGCGGTTGCTCGCCTCGCGCACGGTCGCGATGCCCTCGGCGAGCACGCGGCTCTCGAGCACCACGGCCGCGATCACCATTGGCACCGACACGAGCGAGACGAGCGTCATCTTCCACGTGTAATAGAGCGAGAGGGAGATACCGATGAAGATGGTTGCTGTCGCTTGCATTAGCGCGCCGATGCGGGTGCCGGTCGCCTTTGTGAAATGAATAGTAAAACTAGAAATTTAATCAACTTTTCATTGAGGCCATACGAGTAACAACCGTGCTAACTGTTTCTTAACAAGTTTTTATTGTGTGTAAAGACAGAAATCTACCACTTTTCAGACAGATAGATGGACAGTTAATTCTTGGCAATAGGGTGGCAAAAGCAACGAAAAAGCCGAAAAACATTCTGAGAAGAGGACAAACAAGAAAATAGTAATGTATAGAAGAGATACATGTGAATAAACGACGTACTTACATACTTTATACTTATTCCATTATAACGAAAATAACATTGAACATTATTTAACAACTAAAGAATATACGTAAAGCATCAAATTGCTCACCCCCTGCACGGCAGCTGCGTCAGCTGCAAGCCGACCACAGAGCGCACCGACACCGTTGACGGAGTTGTCGAACCAGCCCATTTCTTGTTTCAGCATCGCACGGAATGCGCCCACCCTTGTATATACAAATATAACATTTATCGCAATACAAATAGGACTGGGATTTGAACTAAAGATGAAATTCCATTCAGTCTCATTTGAACAAATTCGGAAATCCAATAATATAGGACGATATTGAACATTGGACATTGGAAATTGACATTATTATTAAAGAAACAGATTTTTATGATGAAAAAACTTCAAATTTCCTACCAAATAAATGTTAGTAACTAATATAAATAAGTCACACAATAAATTTTTCGTTAACAATAAAATAAAAAAAAGTAAATAAATCTCTAAACCAGTCGTCTAACATGATACTCAAAGATAACGTAATATATTACCTTAGTCGTGCAGTCAGTCTGACGCCTGTCAAGTTGAAAATGAATATCTGGAAGAAGATACCAAAGCCCGTATACACGCCGACGAGCAGGAAAAGCACTGCTATTACATTGGTTCCTGATCGAACATAGTCCTCATCCTTACTTTCTAAAAGCTGGAAAAATATATTGTTATTTGAATAATGGAGAAAATAATTAGAAACCGTACCACCTGTTTTACTCCCGAAAAATTATCAGACTCATTTCAGAAACAGTCACATATTTACTTTTTTTACAAAACTTACATATTGGAGTAACTGAATTTTGCACAGTAAATTAAACAAAACGTTATTTTTAGTACCTAATAGCACTTACACCATAAGTTTCACCAAACAGCACAGCGAAGCATGGAAACGACGAACCCACAGCAATGGCCGCCAACACGCCAATAAGCATCAACCACTTCTCAGGCTCACAGAGCTTCAGTATCTGCCAGGTTGTCGGTTCGAAGTCTTTCTGCTGTACCTCATCAACCACAACGCTGTCTTCAGAACCAGAGTCCTCATTAGCTGATGAACTCTTGATGGAATCAACCGATTCGAGCTTCTGAAGTTTCGCTCTACGAAACTTCGTATCTGCGGTTGGATCAAAGTTAGCTGCAAGGTTATAGAGAGTTAGTTCTACTGTTGGGTGCGAAACAAAAGCCAAAATTGTGCCATCAGGGTGAGGATCACTTTTCCCTTGTGCGTTCTGGACTCCGGATACGAGGTTGAGGATGGAAAAGGATATTTTGACATGCTTTATCTTCTTTGTTTATAGGCATCTGTCTATCTTTCCAAAAGAAGATGTATTGACTCTAGTAAATCTCTAAAAAGTTTTTACAGCACTACAAAATAACTACTTTAATACAAATAATAGAAGGGAAATCCCATCTATTGAGGACGAAATACGAAATGTATCTATTGCTATTCAAAATTTTCAGCTATAATTATAATCTCTCCGGCATAGGCATATTATGATTAGAAATCAAAGCAAGTCAATAAAATGTCTACATATTACAATGAACTCTCAATAGACTTTGTCAATTGCTAAAATAAAAGTACTTTGAATTTATTTATATTTATTTATAGTATTGCATAACACAAAGCTAAACAAACCGCAATACCTACAGTTCAATATTACATTGGTAAAGGAACTAAGGATAGGGTAGTGTATAAGTTAGGACATTAGGAGATGGCATTCGTATATAAACTTCACTCACGTTTCTTTTGTTCTGCTTCAGGTGCGTTAGGGTTGGGCGCAATGCTCGGTTCATTTTGCAACACAAGTTGGTAGTATCGACCTCTTAGGTCTAGTAATTCTTCGTGAGTACCTTCTTCTACTACTTCGCCTTTCTCGATGAATACTATGCGATTTGCGTTTAACACTGTTGCTAACCTATTACAATATAATAGGTAAATTAATAATGTGAAATAAAAATTTGTCAGTTTTAGTTAGAGTTTATCATACTTTTCAATGTGTCCGTTTACTTCATTCACGATTTTGAGTTAAATCGTGATCATGTCTTATTTAAACTCTACAGGCATGTGATAAGTTTAAATCTGATTACGTGCCTGTTCATTCTAAACGCAGATATAGTTGATTTTACATGTATACACGTATATATCCATACATAATTACCTATGGCTAACCATGATAGTGGTCCGCCCATGCGAAGCGGCATCGAGCGCGCGCTGCACTTTGGCCTCACTGTGCGAGTCGAGCGCGGACGTCGCCTCGTCCAGCACCAAGATCTTGGGGCGGCGCACGAGCGCGCGCGCTATCGCGATCCGCTGCTTCTGCCCGCCGGACAGCTGCGCGCCGCGCTCGCCTATCATTGTTTCGTAGCCCTACATCACCAGTACCATGACTAATATTTATATCATTATCAGCGCTCATATTTTTTCCTTCCTATGAGGATTAATACCATTATCTATCAAGCTGGCCAACTATAACTCTATGAGGATTGTTATGTGTTTATATTATACACTTGTTTGTTATGAGGAATTTATTTCAACATTGCATTTGGTTTATATGAAACGTTTCGCTTCCCTATCATTTTTGCGTAGTATGAATACCTAGTCTTGCCATAAATATTGTAATAAAGAAAAAAGAAAATTGTTAACTGCAAATAACATTTATTACT
>NC_052128.1:2699180-2702714 GCF_012273895.1 Zerene cesonia | reverse complement strand
CCGCATGTGTGCATTACACCATACATTGCAGATGAATACAGTTCGTTTAATTTGTTGCAACAATTCTTGTTTTGTTGGGGCAAACTGGAAGGATCATATCCTTCGATTTTTTGTTTTAAAATTTTTTCATTGTCATTTTTTGATTTATACCTTTTCTCAAATAACTCATACCGTCATATCATTGCTATCTCTGTTAGCTACCAAAATTGAGAATTTTCGCATAGGAAATTGTTGGGCGACTCATCGAAACGAAAGCTATTCACGAAGATTCAGCTTGATAGTAATTATTTTTACATCAAGGATCTGTACTACTACTTTTGAGCGTAGGACCAGGATAACGTACCGCGCAATTTGTAGGACAATATGTCTGTTAAATTACATGAATATTAACTAAGTAAAAAAAAAAATCAGCTGGTTAGTAATCATTTATGATGACCTCGTTATCGATACATGTCGGAAAGAGGGGACTCTTTGATCAAACCATAGATTTTGTAGGACAAATATTTTTTCGAATAATTTAGATAATTGTCTTGAGATTTAACAAAAAAAAATTCAGTTAGTAATAAATATTTGAGAATCATCAAATCAACATATTTTATCCTTGCTACCTCTGTTAGCTACCACAATCGAAAGTTTCGGACCGGAAATTATTGGGCGTCTCATCAAAATAAAGCTACTCACGGATTATTAGCTTGATAGTAATCAAGTGCAAAAATGGGCGATGGATCCTGGACTATAAAATGTGGCCCTCTAACTAAAAGTAACAAGAAATTCTATTTGTTTTTTTGCTTGATTTTAAAACCAATGAACCAATGAAATGTGAAACACAGGGTTTCCCGCCAATGGAGTTACTATGCTCCGATATGCGCCACCGGTGCGATATAGAACTCTCTCATATAACAAAAAAAAAAACAGAAAAATACGCTTATAATTGTCAGATTTTTAGACATTAAAATATAAATGGCCACATTTTAATAATAAAAAAAAAACGTATTGTGTCTATTACAATAATATCAAGTATAAGAAATATGAAAAGAAATAAAAGTTCCATTTTCAACTCCAATTAATACAATTTTGAACACATCAAATGTGTTTAAACACTCAATTATTCGATGTATAAGAAACGAAGATTTCATATTTATTGGACATATTATGTCATAAATCTAACAGGAAAGTACGTATGCCGTACGTAGCTGGTATATATAAGAACGGAGCGGAGATGGAACAACCAATAAGAGTCCTGCACTTAAACATCGATATATTGTTCTTATTTTTAAAATAAGAATTTCTTTATCGTTACGCCCCTTCCGTACATATGTCAAATTGATGTATTTACGCTAAGATTATATTAACAAATTTCACAGTGGAGAAAAATCACATAGAATTTATCAATTCTTTAAACGACCTTCAAAAACAGAAATTAATATCATGTTGTTCAATTTAAATATCTTTATATCAAACGTCCCTCACTAACTTTACTGATGTGAAAGACGAAAATAATAACATTAGAAATTTAAAATATCATTTACCACACTAGGCCTTAAACGCTCGCTCCGCAATAAGCATTTTCACTATTGTGTTCCTATCGAGTTCCTGTCGAGTTTCATGCGAGTTGTTATCGAGTTTACCTGCGCCCCAAGTTATAGGACCTAATTCCGTGGTACGACGTCGACGTGCTGTAACGGAGCGCCTGGGTGGATACCTCTGACGACGGTCTCCAAGTTATTGTAGTAAATATCGCCGGCAAGCTCCTCATTGCCAACTTCCGCCTCGGCTTTGGCCTGTTTCGTCGCGTCGTCTACCTCTTTACGTACTTTGGCGTCGATTTCCTGTAGTAAATAAGATAAATTTTATAGACAAATTTTTCCCTAAAATCTATTAAAAATTCTGTGGTTTTGCATTTAAATGCGAATGAAAAGAAAAGTAACTGATTTCACGCCACATTATACGTTCAGATATATTTAACAAGTCACTAACGCACCCACCAAATAATAAGCCAATCCTGACTGACCAGCTCTTTGCCCACTATAGGTCCCCTAACAAGTCACTAAAGCACCCATCTTGAGCCAATGTCGGCTGACCATCTCTCTACCAATGAAAGGTTCTCTAACAAATCAGCAAAGCACCCACCTTAAGCTGATCGGGAGTGACCAGCTCGCTGGCCACGATCTTCTCCTTGAAGGACGTGATGGGGTCCCGCGTCTGGCGCACCTCCTGCACCTCGTCGCGCGTGCGGTACGACGTGCCCGGGTCCGACATCGAGTGGCCGGAGTAGCGGTACGTCTCCATCTCCATTACCAACGGACCTGGAAATGTTGAAAATTATTTTATGTAACCATCACTGACGTTCTCTTAACAACTGGACAGATCGTCAAAAAAGTTTATCCAGTCGAGAAAAAACAAAAAAAAAAAGACAATAATTCTTTTCTCCAAAAAAGTCTATTGACATTTCTGGATTGCAGGTATCATTCCAAATTCTAAAATGGAACCAAATCACAAACATTGTGTTAGACTATGTATATAAAGTTTTTTTTTACCTTTCCCACTTGTACAATAGTCGATCGCGTATCTAGTAGCTTCCCTTGTGGCGATAACGTCCATCCCGTCCACCCAAATGCCCGGGATGTAGTCTCCGCGGGAATAGTATTCCGTGCTTGCGGAGGAACGGTCTACACTTGTACCCATACCTGGAGAATTTGATGATTATAATATAAATTTTATTATAGTTATAGTAATAATAATATGCAAATATAATTTATCTCTGGCCACACTTTGTTTTAGGAGTTGAGTAACAAATTGATCCAAATCACACCTGAGATGGTATCCCATATACAACTCAGCGTTCGGTGAATTGGGAGGTCTGTATCCTTTTCTTTACCCTTTTCCAGTCCTTTCCTTTATCCCCCTTAACAATCCTTACTTTATCCTATACTTTTAAAAGTCGGTAATTCGATAGAGGCGCAAGGCACTCTGGCAGTGGCATATGACTTACAAATGGTCATGGGCGGTCGCAGGTCCTTTGCCAAATATGACATTAAAAAAAAAATCCACTGACTCATAATATGATATATACATTACTAGCTGAAAAGTACATGAACGCTAACCGTAGCCGTTGTTCTCGCACACGAACACGCAAGGCAAGTCCCACAGCTTCGCCATGTTGTACGCCTCGAACAGCTGGCCCTGATTGGCCGCGCCGTCGCCGTACATGGCGAACGCGACGCCGCCGTCGCCGCGGTACTTGTGCGCGAACGCCAACCCGGCGCCGAGCGGCACCTGCCCCGTACGGTTTATGTCAGATCGTAACCACAGGTTATAGAAGAAAATTACCGGTGAATCGATGATGACACCACAGACTATAAAATTTAGTGAAACAATTTAATTAAAAATGGACTTAAAAAAAAAATGTTCATTGCATCCACAATGACACAATGAATTAAAATTTTGAATAAAAAACAAACATAATTGGTAACATATCTAAATGCTGCTTTACGAATGTTGAATTCACAAATAAAAGTATTTATACAAAAAAAA